>NC_056739.1:470731256-470921256 GCF_019279795.1 Protopterus annectens
CTGTTATGTTTTGTCTGTCCACCACACAGGGTTTGTGTCAGATATATCACTGGCATTGCATCTGTTGAGTGCTGTCAGCAGTGGCGGCTGGTGACTTTACATTAAAGGAGGGCTACAGGAGACAGCTGAATGGGTGGGGTGTGGCCAACTAGAAAGGGGGTGGAGCTATGCTCAAAACCACAACAACTGGAACTTTAATTAAATACGCTGCCTTGGGTGCCAAACAGTCATTATGAGAGTCCAATCAAGACAAAATGAAGTGTAGAAGAAAAAATATTTCAATGCATTGGCTACATGACAACTTACTTAATATCCAGATGGAAATAGGTTGTGAGGCATGAAAAAATAAATTACTTTTTAAATACATTACTGGAATGCCAGTCAAAATCAAGTATAAAAAAACAAGCAGCACTCAACTCAAACCACTACTCCTTGCACTACAGTTCTAATTATAATTTATATTCAGCTTTATAAAATTACCAAGTAACATGCTGAAAGTAACAATCTCTGTGATACCCCCACTTGTAAAAATGTTCCTTATCCGAAAAAAGACCTGTTGCCTGACACAACTATGTACTTGTTTCATGGGGAAGACATGATCAAAGTAAAAAATGAACAGCAAACAAGAAACAAGCATAAGATAAATTGCTTAAAGGATGCCTGCACAAGTTATGGACCACACATGATATATTGGCATTCTGTTTAGTTTATGGGTAAGCCTGCAAAGATGACTGCAAGTCTCCAACAAAAGATGACTGAAAGTCTCCAACAAATGTAATGAGCTTCTGAAAATACTGTAATCCTGTCCTTTTATTACAAATACTGTCATATGCATTTTAATACCCAAGGCTTATACATTATCTAGTTATGTAAATATTCTCGGCATGGCAACAACGAAAAGGCTTTCAATGCTGGTAATTCTTTAACAGTATGCTTATTAAAGCTTACTTGCATCTTACAATCTCTGACAAGCTTACCTGATGGTCATTAAATCATTGCTACTTAAACAGAGCAACAGGGCACTGTGACAGCATGCATTTCCTGAATAATAAGAAGCATAAATCAACAGTATAAAAATATGACAGAAAACCAAAACATTCTGCAAAATCAAGGACAGATGAAAAGCCACAGTCGCACTTGTGGTCTACTTTGGATGGGGGAATACTCTGCACACTTACACTGCATAACTGCTCCTTGCCTTCATTGGACACATCCAGAGCCACTACAATGGGGAGTGGGGTGAAACAAGTATGTCACAATTTTGAAATGTCTCTGACACTCATACCTCTCAACTTCAGAGCAAGAAATCTGGACAAAGCCATACACAGAACTAGAAGTGGGACACAGGCCCAAAAATAAGGAACATTTTTAAATATTGCTCTTATTAACTTAGATAATAGAACAGTAGCAGGTCTTGCATTAGTACAATTTTTCTGAAGGGTATGAAATCTGAAACTCAAATGTCTGTCATTATTTTCTAACTTCAATCTTTAATGACTTGCCACTAATTTGCCAGAAAACCACAATTTTACAGACCAAAATGTGATGCAAAAATATAAAGTTGCCACACATTTCTTATGTGTGCAAACCTGTGTGTGGTATCATATCCTTTGACTTCTCTGTGGGTATATATTTCCTGCAACTGTTGTCTTTTGTATGAGTGAATCATACACCATCCATTTGAAAAGGTGGCAACTGTAGAAAAAGTGGCTGTTCAATATGCTGTGCACCCTCTAAATATGCATTTTCCTATACATATCTATGTGTGTGCATGTGTATTTACATATATATCTATATTATATATATATATATATATATATATATATATATATATATCTATATATATATATATATATATATATATATATATATATGCGTGTGTGTGTGTTTGTATCTGCATATGTGTGTGTGTGTGTGTGTGTGTGTGTGTGTGTGTGTGTGTGTGTGTGTGTGTGTGTGTGTGTGTGTGTGTGTGTATGTATCTTTGGAATGTTTATTGCTTCCACATTATACATTCCCTATGGTAGACAGACTGTACTGCATGATGTGTTATTGATACCATCCTGACATCATACAGGTAGGATGGGTTACTGCTAATGTCTTGTGGCTATGTTGTGTAGGGTCCTGGGTATGGGACTTGCAACATTTGGTATTGTGTTGCAGGGCAGATCTGTTTGGCTGTGGGGAAGGGGGTGATATAAATACTTACAAGAGGTATTTAGCTTGGTCCCCCTCACCCCCATTAATGGTGCCTTTGGTCATATATGTATTTGTTATGTTCTATTTTATAAATATATATACATACATATATATATATATATATATATATATATATATATATATATATGTGTATATTTATATATATATATATATATATATATATATATATATATGTATATATATATATGTTTACATATATATAATATATATAATATATATATATATATATATATTGATATATATATATATATATATATATATATATATATGTATTATAAATATATACACACACACATACATCTGCATGTATAAATACATTTCCTATACTGTTGAATGACTGTGCTGGATGATATGTTTGTGAAAACATCAGGGTTATGTCTATCTGACATGGCTTAGTGGTAAAGCACTTTGTCTATGGTATTTCAGGGTCTTGGGTTCAAGACTTGCAAAGGCTGTCTATTTTGTTGCTGGTCAGAACAATGGCTGTTGGATACAGAGTGATTAAGGCACTTTTAAGCAGTTATAAGTGGGTTTGTGAGGAGGTAAGCACTCCTAACTTCCGGTTACAGTTTCTCATACTCAGTTAGCTTCTAAATTGCTTAACCTGTGTAGGCATTGCTTACCCCCAAGCAAACAGGCTTAAACCCACTTGCTTAAAAGTGCTTACCCTCCACGCTAATTTCTTTAAAATAAAAGAAAAAGGGTTGATAGGTAAGTGGTGAAAAATGGGCACAAAGAGGGAAAGACAGTAGGGAAAATAGCTAGGGATGCGCAAGATGGGTGTAGGGAAGGTCCATAGCTGCCCATTTCTTCTACAGTAACAACTGTGCATATACACTGATTTGGAGGTAGATTTGGACACTCATACCCCTGAGGGAGGGGTGAGGACAACAATAATATGTTGTGAAGCCAATTAGATCAGATTACATGTGTCCAGTGGACATGTGTGCGAAATGGACAGCTATGAATGGGACGAGATTTATTTTTGCGAACAGATTGCCCTTTTTTTTTTTTTAAGGTGAGACTGGGATGTTGGGGAGGGATAGTAGGTATATTTGGGGAGGTAGTTTGGGTAGGATAACAGACAAGGCAGACAAGACAGCATACAGGGTTAGTATATGACACATGTGGGGGTTAAACACCTTGGATCGGGAGGGGTGTTTGGAAGTCAGAAGCCCATGAGCCCCCCAGTGGAAACAGTGGGACTGAGTCCCCACCCATGGGCAGTCACTACTGCACCTTCATGGTCCTGAAGGTGGCTGTGCTGAGGGCTGATTAGGAGGGGCAGGCTGACCCTTTAGTTGTGGCATGTGGCCCTCAAGCTGGCATAGCAGATCTCCAAACTCCCTGTGGAGCTTGCTATGCACCAGACCGCAGACCTGACAACAGCTGACAGTATCCTGTTCACGCCCACTCCCGGGGTGGCAAGCACCATCCCCTGAGGCAGTTCCACCCGAAGGTGGTGCAGGAACAGCAGACAAGGAGGTCACGGGGTGAGCCCCAGATGTGCTGGTGCCTGGTGCCATGGCCAGATGAGGTGGGAGAGGTGGGTCCACTGGGACCGGCCTTCCCAAATGTGTATGGTGTTTCAATTTTAAAACATATGTAGGTTAGTAATAGTCAACATATTCCAGGATTAGGTACAACAGCATGCATAGATATTCCTATTAACCTGAAACACCAGATATGGAACAGTTGCATAGCAAACAGAACACACGCATATATGGAACCACAGTGGCCATTACAACAGCATGCAGGTACATTGATGGCAGCATGCCACCAATGTGGGAGTATTTCAACATGGCACATGCATAGAAATAAATTTCAATATTTATCAAACAATAGGGCATATGTCCCAACAGTAGATTTAATTGTGCACATACCGATTGAGTTGTGTATTTAGTTTATTGTTGCAGATATGGTGGGGGGGGATGATGTCAATTAACAACTTGTATATCCCTGTAGTTCTCATTACTTTCCTAGTTAGTGCTGTGATATGTACCTTACAGGTATTATTACACTACCCTATGGCCTTAGTTTGGTAAGTGGTATGGATTATGGATGTAGACAACTATGTACATGAACTGTGTTTTACCTGCAGTATAAACCTCTTACCTGGTACCTGTGGAGGTATTGTTTGTTAACACTACCTGACTGTTTCAATATATTCCCAAATTCCAGGTTGATGTTATGCACATACCTCTCCATCTCTTATTGCCCACACTCTGGGCATGTCTTGACAACATGCAGGTGAAACTGGGACATATTTTGACTATTGCCCTCATAAACCTTTGGTGAGTTGTACAATGACAGGTTTGTTTTCATAGACATTTTTCAAATATTTACAGGCCTGACAGTCAGTTATATGACATTGAATGCTGCCTAAATGTCAGAGATTAGCACACTGATATGCCAGGGGGACAGAGTAACAGCCAGCAGATATGGGCCAATTCTATGGACATTCCAGACAGATCTGTACAGTCAAGGGGTATGATTCTGCATACAGCTTACTACCACTCCCAGGATTCGAACCATGGCTGTGTGGGCTAAAATAAAACAGTGCACATCACAGTTGGGTGTGGTAGATAAATATTTGCTGTGTATCTTTTCTCTGAATTCTTTCTATAAGTCTCCCATGGTTTTACAACACTCTTATACAGTGTTTCCTAGACAGTTTTATTATGTAGCACTGTGTGGATGACAGTGATGAGTAATACCTTATTAGTCAGAGATACTGCAACACTAACACTGCCATACAATACCAGACTAAACAGTACCAGTCCAGGATTTAAATCTTTTATTTCTAGGCACAGTTTTTGTGTCTGACAGACCTGTGAGGGCAATATTTGTTAACACTACCTGAATGTTGTCACACATTTTACCAGATTCCATGTTATTATTATGCACATATGTCTGACTCTGTTGCTGCACACACTCTGGTCATAGCTTCACAACATGGGGGTAGAGTTGGGACATACTTTGCTTATTACTCTCATAACACTTTGGTGAGTTGCTAGAATGATAGGGTTGTTCTTATGGATATATTTCTGACAGTTATGATGTCTGGCAAACAGTTGTATGTCATTATTTGCTGCCTAAACTTCTGAGATCATCCCACTGATTTGCCAGGGGGACAGTGTGACAGGCAGGGGACTTACACCAATTATCTGGACTTTCTGACAATATCTGTTCAGTTGTGTGGGGTATGATTCTGCATACATCTTACTACAACTCTCAGGATTCAAACCATGGCTGTGTGTGCTAAAAATACAACACTTCCTGTCCGTTGATTGTGCTAGTTGGATTATGTTGTTTATACTTTCCCTGTTTTCTGTCTAAGTCTATCTCAGTTGTACACTATGACCTCTTGTGATTACAACAGTCGTATGCAGACATTCCTACACATTTCATTTATATAGCACAGTGTGGGTAATAATACTTAATACAACAGTACTATTAAGAGATTGCAACACTACGTTACCGTATGATACCAGAGTAAATACAAGCAGTCCAGCAGTTAGACCTTTATTGCCAGGCTGTTAAACTGTAATTTACATGCAACCTATATGAAACTCTTCCTGCCATATTGTCTGGTTTATTCAGTACATGCCATTCACAATACAGGTTTTATACTGGCAATTAACTTTCTACTACTTTTAGATTTATTTCTTATAACAGTACATGCAAGATTATTACTAATCTGCCTCGTGATGCAACTTCTGCAGTCTACAGGTATGGGCTCCCTGGTTCACAGCCCACTCATCTGCCACTGTTAAAGACATAAGATGAATATTTAGCCATATCTATCTATAATATACATGAGCTAGCAATTATTAAACAGGTAGTAGACTGGTACTTACACATGGCTGGTACATCACCCGTCTGCCTAGCCTCTTGGATCCACTGATCCAAGGGCTCCCTCTTTCTCTGTTTCAGGTCAGCATAGTGATGCCTGTCCTGCTCACCAGTTTGAGGGATGCCAGTGGCAATGGTGAGGCCATGGGTGAGATGGTCCCAAGCTTCTGGTTTATATTGGGAACCCTGGTACTGACCCTGCAGCAGTCTCTGGTCATGGTCTTTAACAAGGTGACCTGCCATGACTCTGGACTCCTGGATGCCCCAGCACTGTGCCCAAAAGTGCAATCCTTCACCCACACCAGTCATAGTGCCTACAAGAGGAAGCTGCAACTAGTTATGAGATGTATTCCCACCTGTGGGGTTTAACTAGGGCTGATTTCCTGCACTTTGCCTTGATTGGACAGTCTTGAAAATGCTAAGCTATGGGCAAACCTGTTTACTTAAGGTTGGCATGGCTTAAAGGGGTATACCAATGGGCAAACTGATTTAGCTGGCCTACACATTGCTTACACCTAATAAATAGGGGTGTGCAATGCATAGCGTTGCTTAATTTTTAATTTGCACACTATTTGCTGTTTGGCATTGATTTATCATTCATTACATGTTATATATGTGTTATGTGTATGTACACTATGTAGGGTCCTTGTGTTTATTGGGGGATTTCAAAACTTTATTACAATGACACCTCACATCTAGACTTAATGCAGTACACCAGTTCACATATTTATGTTATGTAGTGGGTTATACAACATAAAACTGTATATAGATTCCTTTCACATGTTAATTTTGATTTTCCTATAGTGAGGATCTGTTTGGTGATACCTCAATCTTATATACTTCTCTGATGGCTTACTGGTTGACTTCTGTGACTATAGTGTACAGGGTCCTGGGTTCAAGACCTTTAAGGGCTGTTTATTTTGTTGCTGGGTAGAACAGTGGCTGTTGGATACAGAGTGATTAAGACACTTTTAAGCGATTGTAAGCGGGTTTGCATGGGTTTGCACAACGGTAAGAAATGCTAACTTCTGGTTAAATATGCTTACAGAGGGGTAGCTTCAATATTGCTTAACCTGTGTGTGCATTGCTTACCACCATGCAAACAGGCTTATACCCGGTTACTACTGCTTATATACTCCCACTTACCCCATACTAATTTAGACAGAAATGTACCATGGCTCTTGGGAAGGTGGTGGATTTGGACACTCTATGGCTGTATCAATCATTACACATTATACCTTTGATTTGTATCCCTGATTCATGTGTACATATACTGTATGGGGCACTTGTGTTTATCTGTGGATTTTACAACATTATTACAATGACACCTCACATCTGCATTTAATGCAGTACTCTAGTTCATAAATATATGTTATTTAGTAGGTTATTCAACACAAAAATATTGTTCATAAAGTGATTTGACATGGAAAATGGAATTTACTAGAGTGAGAATCAAACTGGAAATGACTACTCGTAAGCAAATGCTCTCATCACTACACTATCGCAGTACTGCTTCATTTGCATGTATCTTGATATTTATCTTCTTGTGCCATTTAAGCTACAGTATGCATAGCTAAGCAATGGGCAAACCCATGCACCTACGGTTACATGTAATCTGTTTGATAAAAACGTGTTTATATTGTTATATTTTAAATATTGCTCTTATAAACCTGGGGTGTTGCTAGGGTAACAGGATTTGTTTTTATGTACATTTTCTGACAGATTTGAAGTCTGACACTCATATATTTGCCATTATTTCAGACTTCATTGATGAGATCATCCCAGTGATTTGGCAGAGTAAATGAGGGACAGGCCAGACGTATGATCCACATATCTGGACATTCTGCATTGATCTATGCTGTTGGGGGTATGCAACCCCCTATGAGCGGTGTCACTCATTATAATTGCCAAATGGCAGTTCTTGACTGTGTGGGCATGTATATTGTGAGAGCTCTGCTCTCAGACATGCCCACTGCACTCATCCACAGTCCGTGTCCATTTAGGAGCTGAGGCAGTGTGCCTTCATTACTATGCATGGCGCACTGCCATGCTGCTCCTAAACGGTCACTTCCATGCAGGAATAAGCTATTCCTGCACGGAAACGTACTGAATCCTGGGGCTAGTGGTTTTGCTATGAATAAATATAAAAATAATCAGTTTCAGAACCAGTTCTCCTATACGTCTGATAATGGAGAGGGTTATTATAACAGACAACATTATTATAGGAATAACCATTTTTAAGGACTCCTTGGCAAGAAATGGGGACAGAAGATGAGATAGCGTAAGTGAATTATCAGGAAGAATGGAGGGACAGGAGATACAGAGGGAGATAAGTAAGAATGGTTTTGAAGAAAAAATACAGACTGAAGGTGTTATCAATACATACAAAGGGTACCATATTTACAATTACTCAGAGACAGCTTTCAATAAAGAGCACTTTTCTTTATTTATGAAAGGTTTAAAATATGTTCCAACAAGGAAGTTTGATTATACTGACATCATTTTAGAGTTAAAAATTTATATGAGAAAGTTAAATTTAGCTTATACTTTTCTAAATCAAGATTTTGGTAGGAATAAAGAAAAAAGAATTAGGTTAAAAGATACCATCAACCCACCATTGGAGCCTACTCTTAATATTTTAGAAAAGACAATTACTGATGACTTATATACATTAAAAGTTAAAGAAGAGAAAAAGTTTTTAGTTAACAAGTAAAAAAGAAAAAATGCTTTTAGAACAACTTAAAAAAGACAAGACCATCAGGGTCATGTAGCCAGATAAGGGAGGGGGTGCAGTTATATATGATGCATTACAGTATTCTCAAAAAAAATTTGAGATGCTATATGACAGTGAGATTTATTTTAATGCCTCCCTTAATGAGATTAATATTGGTTACCATCGAATCAATTACTATCTGGAAGAATATTTAATAGATGAAAGAATCACACCAGAGACATACAGATTTTTAAAAGTGAAACATCCAACTGTAGCTACCATTTTTGGGATTCCAAAGACCCATAATGGGTTGGAGGATCTGAAGTTTAGGCCTATAGTACCAGGACAAGGATCTAAAACGTACCCATTTGGTGTGATAATTGATCAGTAGTTAAAACAAGTTTATAATAAGGTACAGCATCTTCTCAAAGATGCGTGGGATTTTTTAAGTAGAATAAAAAGTACACTTTGGGAAGAAAATGTATCTTTCCTTATGATTGATGTGGTGGACTTGTTTAAGTCTATACCTAGACAGGAAGGGATTGACTTATTTTCTGAAATCATAAGAAGACATACAAATTTTTCAGAGGACAAAGTCAATTTAATTATAGAGTTTATGGAATTAGTGTTAGATTATAACTACACATATTATGAAGGAGAATATTTCAAACAAAATAAAGGCGTAGCTATGGGAGCATCTTGTGCTATTAGAATGGGAACAAAATATGTTTTTCACAAGTGAGTGGTTTAGAGATGTAAAGTTGTATGTGCACTTTTTGGACAAACTTTTTATTTTATGGACAGGGACAGAGGTCAATATTCAAGATTTTATTGATTATTTAAATATGTCATCCAATTTTTTGAAGTTTACATTCACAAGTAATAGTAAGAGTATCAATTACCTTGACACCCACATACAAAAAATAGAAAGAGGATTTAAATCGAACATATATAGGAAACCTACGTTCAGTAATTCCTATCTTGAGTACACTAGTAATCACCCCTATCATCAGAAGGAAAATATTGTCAAAGGTCAATTAGTGCGAGTGGCCAGAATGACTTTAGAGGCAAATTGTGTAGAGAGAAAGTTACACAAAATAGCCCAGTTATTTTATGAAAGAGGTTATCCACTTAATTTGGTAGAGAAAAACTTGGAATATGTTAAAAAGGAATAGGATGTTAAATACAAGCCCTTGTTAGGCAGTCCAGTGCTAGTAAAAGAGACACCTGGACAAGAAAAAAACTATGAAAGGGCAATGGTCATCCCATTTTGGGGACACATTAGCCAAGTAAGGAAGATTTTTGAGAATAACTGGGCTATCTTAAAGAACAGTCCAACATTATGGTCTGTGGCTGGTAATAAACCAACTTTGTATATAAAACAAGTTTCAATCTTAAAGAATGCTTTGAACAAACCACTAAAGATGAAAGTACAGAAAGTGTTGGTACTACTAAATGCGATACTTGTTCACAATGTAAATACATATATAATAAGAACACACTGATTTTGCAAAATATGTTGAGAACAAAAGCAAGTTTCATAAAAGGTAACTGTCAAACATCAGGAGTTATATATTTAGCTATTTGTAAGTCCTGCCCAACGTATTATATTGGAAAGACCGAAAGGCAGCTTAGGGACAGGATGTATGAACATCAGTATCAGATTATTACAAAAAATATGAACAATGCTTTATATAAACATTCTACAACATGCAGAAACTTTGTTCAATTTTCATTTGGATTTTTAGAATGTGTTGAGCCAAATCCTGGGGGGGGGATTACAGAGCCTACGCAGGGGAAAGAGAGACGAAATGCCAAATAAAATTGGCAGCGACATACACACACCAGGTTTAAATTAAATGATATCTCTTAAACCTGTATTATGTAGGAAAGCTACTTCATAAACATACCAAGAGTAGTATTAAAGGCAAACGTTATGTAACCAGTAGCACTTTTAGTTGGTTATGTTTTATTACAGCTCTTGAGTGTTCTTTTACTTATGGAATAAAATTTTTATAAGCATCGATTCCTTGAATGAGCTCATGGAATCCAGGCTTATTTAACATTTGCCTTTAATACTGTTCTTGGTTGTTGTTGGGAAAACGTTGTGTTTTGTGTACTTCATAAACATAGTTAAATTGTGGATAGTATTTTTTTAGTTTTTTTTTTTAGATTTTATAATTGGTTCAGATGGCTTTAGATTTTGTCTTAATCTGGAAATTTATATTTAATACGTTTTTGTAAAAGTGACTTTCAATCAAACATGGTTTTTAACAAAGTGGTATTCTACATTTATTGTATTAGTGACAAAGTATAGTAAAGACATACATTTTTTTATATATATATATTTTTTGTACTGGTACCTTTAAAAGTATTGGATTTGATTGTGACCTCATTAATTGTTATTTAAACGAGCTAATTATTGTTTGGAACAAATTCTGATGTATAGGGGATGAAAGTGCTCAATCTGGTAACAACTTTTTTACAACTGGACGAATAAAACTGTTTTTATTGAAGAGTCGGCTGGTAATTTGGTCCTGTTGTTGAACAGTGTTTTGTGAATTACTTCATGGTGCATTTGGAAAACTGTGGTTCCTTTTGGTGTACAAGGCTATGTATTTATGTCCAGAACTTTGGGGATTATTTTTGTGTTGAAACTGTATATGGCTATAATATTTTCATGTAGGGTAATTTGTTTTTCTTAACTCAGATTGTACAATTCTTTATAAAGTTGCAGGTTATAGTAGATTTTAAGTTTAAGCCATTTTTCCAAGTTTTGCCTCTGTCATTTTTTTTTTTGCAGAGTAGGACATGGCTGTTTACAGTATTTAGGAAGAAGGTATTAAAAGATTTGACTGCCTTGTCAAGTAGAATAGTTTTAGGGTAGCGCAATTAAAAACTTTCATTGTATTGTTGAAGGAATCTTTATTGAATTTACAAAGTTTTTTTCATAAGGTATATTGATAATTGTCCAGGAGATGATTTCTTCCACATTTGGTATATTATTTCCAGATAGAATGTAAACTGTAACAAGTCATTGCTGTTCTTATTGTTAAGCTTAGCAATGATACAAGTATTTTGGCATTGTGAAGTTATGATATGTTGCATGAATAGAGAGAGGGAGAGAGAGAGAGAGAGAGATTGCATGAACTTGGATAAATTAAGGCTACTCGACCTGCTTTGTAGAGGGGCTTATCAGCTCTGATAATACTGTAGCCTAGAGAGAGTAGTTCAGCATTTTTAACGTTTGGCTAAAGCCAGGTTTCTGTGATGGCAAGAATATTAGAATTATACTGTGATAGCCACACATGTAATTCTGCAATTTTGTTACAAATTATACAAAGGCTGATGGTGACAATATATATATTTTTTTGTAATGATCAGTGGGAAAATGATCGGTGAAGGTTTCATGTGCTAGTTTTATTAGTATGGATAGGTGGTGGTGTAATGGTAGCACAGTGCAGCTAGGAAGAGGTATAGTTTAAGGTGGATGTTGAAGGAGGGTCAGTTAAGTCACAATGTTGTAGGTGTGGTTCTTTGATTTTTAGATTAATTAGTGAGTTTTCACGGCCTGGGCTGGAGTGGACATTGCCACACTGTGGGAGTTTTGAGAGGTAGTGTATTTATTTAGAGGGGACCTGAATGAGTTTTATTTTTTGAGTGAAGTATTTATTTAGAGGGGACCTGCATGAGTTTTAATTTTTGAGTAAAGTGGTGGTAGCAAAGTTTTTTTTTTCTTAAAATAAAGACAAGGTGAGAGAGATTTAAAATGCAGTAAAATATATTGGAATAGCTACTCCTGATTTCATAGTTTGCTAAGTAAACTGCAGTAGAGGAGGTGTATAGAAGTGAAAGTATACACTAATCATTTGTTATGTAGGATATTAGTAGCAGCAGAAAGAGACATGATAATTGGAGAAACATCTGGAATTTCTGTGGTTATGGAGAAGAAGAAAAATTGAGGTATAGTATAAGGTGCATGGATGATGAGGTGGAATAAATGAAGAGAAGTAAGTGGAGAAGACATGTCTTATTAGTTAATTCTAATTATACAACGACCCCCCCATTAATATTCCAAAACATGCACACTGATTGGTTAGCGTGCACGTTGTAAATCAAAGACTTATACTAATGGAAAAAGGTCCGGTCGCCCGGACTTTTTCCATTAGTATAAGTCTTTTTTTTTTTTTTTTGCAGCAATGGAGAATGTAAGATCTCCGTTGCTTTTTAGAAACTGTCTCGCTATGTTAAAGGAGTTTAACATAGTGAGACAGCTTTAAAAAAAGTAACGGAGATCTTCCTTTCTCCATTGCTTTTTTTAAAGCCGTCTCGCTATGTTAAACTCCTTTAACATAGCGAGACAGTTTTAAAAAAAGCAACGGAGATTCTCCTTTGCTTTTTTTAAAGCTGTCTCACTATGTTAAACTCCTTTAACATAGCGAGACACTTTGTAAAAAGCAATGGAGATCTTGCTTTCTCCGTTGCTTCCACCCACAGCTCTGATGTACTGCGTAAGCATATGCATGCGCAGTACATCAGAACTGCTGCAGAATACCAGACAGCTGCGGAAGGGCAGCACTGAGGCATCATACAATGCCATTATTTAAGAAAAGTAAGTATTTTTTCTTAAATAATGTCATTGTATAATAGCAATAACCCACTTCTGGGTGTGGGTAATGCTGGAGTTACCCGCGGTTGTCTTTGTTTGGCTACTCAGGCTTTGCCCTCGTGACCAAACCACATCAACTGTGGGTAAATCCAGCATTACCCCCACCCAGGTGTGGGTTATTGCTTAATTATGAAATAATAGGAAAGGAAATGGAGGTGTACCAATGATGTTTGAAGTCAGTCAGAGGTATCATGAGCAGAATATAACTAAGGGCTTTAATAATGAAGCTTAGGTGCTCATAATGGTGCACACAGCAGATGAGGCAGATGTAAATTTCAATGGTGGGGAGGGAGGGGGTGAGATCCTGTGAATGGTTATTATTGAAATGGTTATGTTGCTGTAGGTGGGAGGAGTAAAGGGTCCTGTAATAGACTGGAATTTGGATAGAGATGGGTATGCCTAACATAAAGGAAGCAATGTCAGAGATGGGTTGGGAAGACAGTAGGGTGAATAGTGATGCAAAAGTGAGAGCAGCAAGATTAGACTGAGTCATGCAGGAAAATAATCAGTCAGGATCAGCAAAACGTAAGTAAAAATATCTTGATAGAATAGGACACAGCAACAGTAGTGACAGTGTTAAAAAAGATAGAAATATTAACATGAAAAACAGGGAATATATAAAATCAGCAGGATACAAAAATTGACAGTGCATCAAATAGCAGTATGAGTGTGCTAAAGGAGATAAAAATAGAACAGCCCAGATAAGAAAAAGTACACATGGAGTTAGATATGAGATATATGTAACAGGCAGGTGACAGCAACCAAAATATCAATAGTAACTCACTGTGCCTAATAACTGAGAGACCAACAGGTGAGCATCTAGAGTACAGCAGCAGAGTTATAAAGAAATGGGCTCCATTAGGAAGGGAACCAGGTATGGAAAGTATTCCTAAGACACCTCAGTATTCATACAATAAGGTGAAAGGATATTGAGGAATTTTTTCTCATCTTCATGTGATAGTGACTTCAGTTGTGTGCTAGCTATTCTTAAGAGTCCACATTGAGAGACACCTAAAATCTCATTAAAAAAATGAGCAGTTAGTTTGCATTCTTCAGTGGAAAATGCCTTCTGAGTAGCAAGGCAGGCTAGCTTACATAGATTCCCAACACCTTAAAAGAGGGTAGCTTTTTCACACTCCCTAACACTGACTTGAGCTAAATTCTAGACTAAGTTAACAGTTTCAAGCTATAAAATGAATCCCACAAAATCCCTATTTTTCCCTATAAATCTGTTAGGTCATAATGAATCATATTTTCCTGATTTGGAAATAAAATTGAAATAGTCCCTAAAATACTTAGGCTTGTCCTTTGAACATAACGCAAAACTATTCATGCAGAATAATTTACTAAATATATGGGCAGACATTGAACAGGACATCTAGAGATGGGAAAAAATGAAGCTATCCTTTCACTTAAAACCAGCAATTATAAAAATGAATATTCTCCCAACTCAATGCAACTAATTTAATAGTTCAGAAAAACTTCTTTAAAAAACTAAATGCAGCTTTAGTTAAGTTTATCTGGTGCCCTAAGTCTGTCAGAATCAGCTAACAAAAGTTAATGCATCCTAAGGAAAAGGGGGGACTGGGACTACTTGACTAACTTGTATTATGATATAATATGTTTAAACAGGATCAGATGAGTTGCTGAATATAATCCCAAGAGTAAAGAATGGTATCCAATATTGATTAAATTATGGTATGACTATGTCAAAAACAGTAAAATCAATTCCAAAACCCTTCCATTTATAAATCAGGAACATCTAAAGGAAAGCAGATTTCATATCATGTTAAAACATGAAATAATTAGAGTTCAAAAATGACTGAAACACTAAATTTAACAGATACTTACATCCTGTTACAACCAATACATCTCAATCCAAACCTCAGATTAAATAACAAGATGATAAACTTGGACACATATCTGCTCATTAAGAAATATAGGGCCGGATTCACGAAAGCTTGCACTGAGTGCAAGAAGAGTGTAGGAGCTCATGGAGGCAATATGTCTGCCGTGCAATCCAGGTACAGCCAGCAGGAGAGTGCACGAAAGCTGCTAAAGCTACTCTTGCATGGACAGCGTCATGGTATGCAAATTACCTCATTTGCTGCTGAAAGCTATGCAAATGAGGTAAATTTGCAATCCAGGAAACACTAACCTGTCTGTGGAAGATTAGTGTTATCTGCAGAAATGTACTCTGTTGGTAATGGAGTACCGTTCTGCAAATAGCTAAACGGAGCTATGACAGCTCCAAATAAAGGATGCATACAGTTGAGAAAGCATGCCAATGACCAAATATAAGGCCATTGGCATTTATAAATGTTTAAAATTATTAAAATCTAACTTTTTTTCCCCGATCTCCGATGTTTAAGCATAGCGCAGCACCGCGCAAACGTGCAACGCTTTAAAAAAATAGAAAATAATTTAAAAATAGCCAAAAATAGCCATTTTCACTAAAAAGTTTATCCTGCCATGCAGGTGATTGGCAGGCCGAAGACAACATGGCCACTGAGTAGTGGTTGCTAAGGGGGGGAAGCTCAGTGTGAGAGATGTAACCATGCATTAGTATGCAATCCTATGCAAATGAGGATAAGGATAGTGAATCCCAATTTTCCCCAGCATGTGAGCCATGTACCAAGAGTGTAAGTGTAGGAGTAGGTGAGTAGTAGAGTACAATATAGGTGACATCATGAGGGGGTGTGTCAGAAAGGCTGTAAGTCTATTGGAGCACAGTGTCCTGTGTTTGCCCTGAGTTGCTCAGGATTGCAAGAGGCATGTCTACAGTTGTCCTTTTTGAAAACCAGAAACCAAAGGCGTACGCCGTGAATATATCTGAAATTTCTTGCAAACGTGCACACAGTGTGTGCGCGTGTCTGCACGCATGTGCGCTCGTGTACACTCATTTGTGCAGCGCTGCCCTGGGCGGAAACAGAGAGGGAAAAGGAAGGAAAAGAAGTAGTAGGAAGTTAACCAAGGAGAACTAGCAGAGCTGCCAGGTGAACTATATCAGAATCAGCCAATTACACAGGTAGCAGACTAGCCCAGCCCAGCACTTTAAACTCTGCAAACAGCATTCTTCCCTGTTTTTTCCCAAGAACTCTGCAGCACTGCAGTATATAGAGGGAAAGCTTAAAAACTTTAAAGTCAGACAAAATTTTAGGGGCTGCTCTTGCTATCATAAACCAACATGTGCAAGGTGCTGAGGGTGGTGATGTTGTGAATGCTGCTGAACAACCCACAGTGAGGAGACAGAGAAGAGTGTACAGACCCAGGGTAACCTACCAGGGGCTACATGAGCTGGAGATAATGGAGTGCTATAAGGTGGACAGAGACCTCCTGCAGCAAATTGTTGAGCTGTGCTGGCCACACCTCACACACAGAACCAAGAGAGGGGAACCCATCCCAGTGGATACCAAGGTATGTGTTGGCCTAGGAATACTAGCTACATGTACCTTCCAGAGACCAACTGGTGATATGATGGGGATTTCACAGGCATCAGCATCCAGGGTACTGCACCAGTTCCTGGATGCCATGTCAGCACATGTTGTTGAGCATGTACATTTCCCCAATTCCCTTGAGGCATTGGCCAGCAATATGTGTCTTTTCCACCAAATAGCAGAATACCCTGAGGTAGTGGGTGCAATAGACTGCACGCACATACACATCAAAGCACCACCTGGTGAGCAGGTAGGGTCTACATCAACCACAAGGGCTTCCCCTCCATCAACTGCCAAGTTGTGTGCAATGCCCAGGGCATAATAATGAATCTGTGTGCTGGCTGCCCTATAAGTTATCACAGTTCCCACATCTGGCATCTGACATAGCTGTACCAGAGATTTGCCAATGGGGACATCCCTGATGGTCACCTAGTGGAGAATTCTGGATACACACTGGAGCCGTGGCTGATGACACCCATCAGAAATGCACACACACCCGAACAAGAACTCCATAAGGAGGCACACGCACAAACAAGAAACATAACTGAGCATGTGTTTGGGATGCTGAAGTCATGGTTCCAGTGCCTGTACACATCTGGTGGAGCCTTGCAGTACTCACCAACCACATGTACCCAAATTGTCATGGTATGTGCCATGCTACACAAAATGATCCTGCGGAAACAGCTGCAGCAGGAACAACATGGGGCAGGGCCAAACAGTCCTCCATCATTGCCAAGGCCTGCACAGGCACAGCATGACTCAGAGGAGGAACAACCTGAGCCTGCCCCAGTAAGCAGAAGGAGCCGTGCCCAGTATGCCCTGGCCTTGGCAAAGAGGCAACGCATAGCACATACACTGACTCAGTAGGAACCCTGGAAATGACACCTCTCTCTGACTCGCACATGCAGCAAAAGGGATGATGAACTTGACACTACCTGTTTTCAAACATGTATAGGGAGTGTAATATCTGCATCCGACATAGGCAGCCCTGCAGCACCACCTGAGGCATAAGTCCCTATTTTAAGCAATATAAAGCACTGCTAAGCAAATTTTACCAGTACTGAGCATATTTAAATACAATTGCACGTAGCTGCACACTGCGCTAACTAGCGCAACGTCGGACAACGTTAGGCAATGTTGGGCAAAGTCAAGCAAAGTTGGGTAAACACACTCAGACCTGCTTTACTGTTCCTTAGCCAGTCAGGTCTACCCAGTAGTAAAATAAAAAGCAGCGACAGAGCTCGAACGCAGGATACTGTGCACTATAGTCACAGTACTGAACCACTAAGCCATGACAGCATTTCACTGGCACAGACACAACTTAAGCCACTCACATATACCAGTTGGGGGGGTCACATACCTAACAGTCACAGCCAGCAGGACAATTGTAGACAAATGCAAACACAAACAAATGCTGTATCTTGCCCTCTGAAGAGGCATATGAGTAACCTCCCCCCAGGCCTATGCAGACAGATAACAGCAGGCCAGGCAGTGTGATGTGGGTTGTGCAGGCTATGAAGTCACAAACTAATATGCGTGTAATTGGAAGCTAAGGTCTGTAGTACAGTGATATGCCTCAAGCCAGTACGATAGGCAACAGTACAGACTGAAATGGAGAACCTGAAATAGCAGTGCAGGCCTACCAAATGTGGATAAGTGTCAGATGCACCCCTCATCCTATGTACACCCACAGTAACAATCAGGTGTGCCCCCCGGGTAGAAAAGTACAAATAATAGCTGTCCTCCCTGTATGTAGAAATGTTGATAAGTCTATGCAAATTGATTCATGGAAGCTCTGCAGGCACAGCATGCTTCCTGTCGATGTACAACACAAAGATGAGCCCTGAAGTAAAAACAACTTGATTTTTCACACACATATAGTATATATGCCCATAGTGGGCATGCTCACACACTTAAACAAATTTAGCAAATTTCAGTCAGCAACATACTGAAAGGTCATACTGGGCATGCTCACACACTTAAACAAATGAAGCAAATGTCAGTCAACAACATACTGAAAGGTCATACTGGGCATGCTTACACACTTAAGCCATGTCTGAGTACAGCAGTGGGCCACACATATCTGGCAGTTGCAGTTCTTACTCCAGACACTTATCACTATTCACCAATCCTGCCTTGCGCACACAGTGATATGAAAACAGACACAGAGGCCTAGGGAACTAACCCCATGTGTGGTGATAGCTGCACACTCTGGCCATGCTAGTATATGCCTTCAGGCAGATAGCCTATTACCTACCTATGTACCTATATATATATATATATATATATATATATATATATATATATATATATATGTGTGTGTAGGGGGAACACAGTATAATAAGGCAAAGATGGATGGGCAGAGATGTGTGTAAGAGGGTGACCATGGCAGGGAGCCATCCAGGACTGTCCCACCCAGCACACATCCCAATGACACAAAAGACATGAAGTGCACATCTCACCCACTGTACATAACAGCCACCAGTATCTGTAAGCATTACAGTGCATGTGGTCCATGTGCCTGCTGTACAACATGACTGTACAATGAATTACACATCTACTATCTGTGGACATGTACCTGTCACATAGGTTCATAGGTATGTAGTAGACTATCTTCACAAAGGCATATATTAGCCTAGGCAAGTTCTGCAGCTTTTACCACCCCATTGGGTAGTCTCCCAAGCCCTAGTTCTAATAGTACCCTAAGCCCCTTTCTAGTGGGGCTGCTGATGTGATGCCTGGATTGAATTGTCTGTTTCCCATCCACTCATCAAAGTTCCTATTGAAGAGTGTCAGTGAGGGGCTCTGTCTGATGTACATTGGGACTCTGTTCCACAGTAAGGCAAGTGTCTGGGATGGTAGTCCATCCCACCAGCATGTTGTATTCATTGTTGTGATGAGGTTCATATCCCTGGAGTGTGTAGTGCGATTCAATTTTGTTATCCGTAGATGGAGCATGTTCAACAGTTATGTGTTGGACATAGGTCTGTATGTTAGGCAGAGTGTGCCTCTGAGTAGGTGGTATGCAACGGAGAACAGATTTAGTTTTTCCAGTTGTGTTGCATAACACAACTGTTTGAGGCAAGTAATCTTCTTGGTGAGGTACCTCTGTGGTCTTTACAGCTGCTGGATATGCTTAGTTGAGTACATCCAAAATTGTGCATTGTACTCAATGACGGGTCTGATGACTTAAGAGTAGAGGGCCAGCACTACCTCTTTTGATCCTGATGCAAACCCTTTGTTGATTAGGTGGGCCACATAGGATTTCCCAATCACTTTGGCAACATGGTTGTCAAAGGAAAGATGACTATCTACTTGTGTCCCCAGATCCCTTATTACCTTGTCAATTTTAAGGGGGTAACACCTATGTGGTAGTTTATGGGTACTTTGTTTTCACCAAAGGGGATTACTATGCATTCTTCCACACTGAGCTTGAGGCCATGATTCTGACACCACACATCTGTCTCATAGAGTCCCTTCTCAAGAATATTTGTGTCATCCGGGGAATCTATTATGGCAAACACTTTACAGTTCCCAGCAAACTCAGTCAACCACAACCCTCCTGTGTTGGCATGTACTTTTGAGAAGTCTATACCAAACAGGAGGGACCCCCAGGACTGAACCCTGGGGGACACTAGTTGTTACCGGTGTAGAGTCTGACATGTAGCTAGCAACTCTTAATTTGTGGGATCTATCTGTGAGACAGTTTGCAATCCATCTTGTGATGTATGGATTCATGCCCAGGTTGGTGAGTTCATCTATGATACCTGACTGGGGAATGGTGTCAAAGGCCTTAGCAAGGTATAGGTAGGCTGTGTGGAGCTCATTTCAATCATCTGTAGCCTGGGTAACACTCAAATTAATCCACCCAGTTCAGGAGGTGTGATCTGCATTTGACGAAGCCAAACTGGGTGTGCTCAACTATGTGAAGGTTCCCAATGCCTTTATTGTTGACTTCCATTATGATTGGCTCCATTGCCTTGCAGATCAGACTCATCAGGTTCATAGAGCGTGAATGCCAAGGGTCTTTTGTGGCCCCACCCCTGTGGAGTGGGAAGAATGTTGCTGTGCAATATTATGTGGTTACATATCCTGTAGAGAGCATGTAGAGAGAGGTGTAGGTATCCTTGATGAATATGGATACATCACCATCCTCTGTGCTATGATCCAGGTTCTGATGCTGGAAGGTATGGAATGAGTAGCAACCTGGTAGTGCTGGTGTGCTGTCTGGAGCCTTGAACTAGGTTTCTGTTACTGCACAGATATCAATATTCTCCATACTGAGAAGTGCCTAGAGTGTGTGCATCTGGAGGCTGAGACTTCTGGTATGAGTAGCATTTAGCTCACTTTGTGGTTATTTGTGTTGGTTATGGGGTTTGGTTTGTCCTGAGTGACTGGTGTTCCTCACCTGAAGTCAATGCCTCATTCGTCTGATCTGACTATAAGCTAATTACCCTACATATCCACATTCTGCCCCCACTCCCCATTAAGGAAACCATGTTAAAAAATATCTCCAAAGACAACTTCATTATTCTTAAGATAGAAGTGGTGAACTTCAGGACACCCATGCAGATGGATAATACAGTTACGACTACTGAATCCTACACAATTGCATTTTATAAGCACTTACATGAGTGCATGGATCGTGCTATCCCAAACAGAACCAAGACACTATCCTCCAAGAAAAGGAAGCCAATCTGGTGGTCCCCTGCCATAAACAAACTGCACAACAGAAGGAAGAAACTGTTGCAAAAGAGGGTAAAACCCATGAGTGGAGGAACTCTCTGGTCAGCCTCAGTAAGAAGCTGTGATCCCTGATAAAATCCTCCAAAGCTAGTTACGAAAACAAAATCTCCACTGATTCTAAAGACAACCACAAAGCATTCTATAGCTATGTCAAGAATCACAATGGCAACACTCAGATCTGCTCTGAGTTACAGCACAATGGTACTAAATATACAGACCCAACTGATATTGCCAACATCCTGGCAGATGGGATCAGTGCTAACTTTACCCCCCTCTCACCCATGAAAGAGCCCATCTCTATACCGGAAGAATGCAAAGTTGCTGTCATCACGGCTGCACAGGTAAAACCCACTCTCCAAAGTCAGAACACAGCATCCATGGGACCAGATAACATCCCAGGCTGCATTCTACATGAACTACAGAATGAACTGCTACCACACCTAAGTACCATGTTCAATCATAGCCTCACTTCAGGCTTTGTGCCTGCTGAATGGTGCACAGCGACGGTTATCCCACTACACAAGGGGGGAGCCACCATGGACCTCAGGAACTAGAGCCCCATTAGCCTGATGAGTCTGGTCTGCAAGGCCATGGAATGTATCATCATGGAACTTATAAACAAAGAATTAGCAATCTCCAAACTCTGGACCACAACCATTTTGGGTTTGCAAAAGGCAGATCATGTCTCCTAAACCTGATAGACTGCTTCGAAGCAGTCACCAAAGCTGTAGACAAGGGTAAGGTGGTTCACACAGCCTATCTTGATCTTGCCAAGGCTTTCAACACCATCCCCCTCTCTGGAATTATAGATAAACTCACTAAACTAGGTATGAATCCCTATGTCACAAGATGGGCTGCCAGCTGGCTCACTGACAGAACCCACACTGTGAAAGTAGCAGAAGCCAAGTCCGACTTCAGACCAGTGACAAGTGGAGTACCACAGGGTTCAGTCCTGTGTCCTGTCCTGTTTGGTATCTACTTCCCTGAAGTACAGACTAACATAGAAGGTCTTTGGCTAATGAAGTTCCCAGATGACTGCAAACTAGGAGCCATAATCGAAACTACTAATGATGTGGACATCCTACAAAAGGGCCTCACTGAGACAGATGCCTGGTGTCAAAGCCATGGCCTCAAGCTCAATGCCAAAAAGTGCATTGTCATCCCCTTTGGTAAAAACTCTGTACCCATGAACTACAACATAGACGGTAGTATAAAACACCATACACAGCACGCTGATTTCTAATGGCCCCAGTTCCAATGTAGATCCACAGAAGCAAGTAAAAACGTTGTAAACGTCCAAATAATCCAAGTAAAATTAATTCTGGTAAAACAAGCTTTATTCAGTCGACACCAGTAAGCGCTTTCACCCTAAGGCTTCATCAGACTTTTACAAGTTACAATTAACTCATTAAACTTTAAATAGCCCTCCAGCCCACCTCATTGGTTGGAGGGTTAACAGTCTGAACATATATTTAAAGCACTACAAGACATCAAAACCTACATTACTGCATGGGCTGGAGGGCTATTTAAAGTTTAATGAGTTAATTGTAACTTGTAAAAGTCTGATGAAGCCTTAGGGTGAAAGCGCTTACTGGTGTCGACTGAATAAAGCTTGTTTTACCAGAATTAATTTTACTTGGATTATTTGGACGTTTACAACGTTTTTACTTGCTTCTGTGGATCTACATTGGAACTGGGGCCATTAGAAATCAGCGTGCTGTGTATGGTGTTTTATTTTATTTCTTCTGCTTACACGCTGATTTTGAGCTCTGTCGGCTTGCTGTACATCGCTGTACTTTTATTATAGACGGTAGTATATTTAACACTGAAAGTGTGATAAGAGACCTTGGGACACAGGTGGTCAGTAGACTCTCCTTTGATAATCACATTGCCGCAGTAGTCAGGAAATCCTTCTATGTGGCACACCTCATCACAAAAGGTATCTCATGCAGAAAAAAAGAGGCCATTGTTCCCCTCTACTAATCACTCATTAGATCCATTATAGAGTACAACGCCCCTTTTGGTATGTACCTCACAAGACATCTGGAAAGCCTGCAGAAATACCTCACAAAGAGGATTAGCGGCCTCAAATACATGCCCTACACAGACCGTCTCAAAACACTCCAGCTTTACTCTGTCGCATATCGCCTACTCAGAGATGATTTCTGCCTAACATACAAAGGTATGTCAAACACTGAGCTGTTGGACATGCTACACTTAAAGAAATCCCAATCTCTCTGAGCTTCAGCCCCAAAACCCGGACCAAAATACAAAAGGAGGGGGTGTATCCATTTTCATAAAGGATACCCACACCTCCAGGTTAGTGGCACAGCATGAGGCCTCAGAGACCATCGAAGTGCAACTAAAAGTGGGAAAAGCTGCTTATCAAATTGTAGCCTGCTGCAGATCACCTACCTTGTCTCAGCACCCTCACTCAGCATTCCTGAGAACACTGGAAAATATAAAGGTCCTACCAAACACCATGATATTAGGAGATTTCAACTACCCAAACATTGACTAGGAGAATTACTCAAGTGCAAACTCCTTTGCCCAATGCTTCCTAGAGTTTATAAACTAAAACACCCTGGAACAGTTGGTCACCATGCCCACTAGAGGTGACAACATACTGGACCTGATCATCACTAACATGGAGGATCAGTGTTCCACACCAGCAGTAAACTCCTCGCTGGTAAGATCAGATCATAAAGTAATCACACTGGACATCCACATCCCGACCCCACCCCCAGTCAAGGAAACCACTGTGAAAAACTTTTCAAAAGCAAACTTCACACTTCTCAAGACCAAAGTGGAAAGTTTCAAAGCCCACTTGCTACAGGATAATGCTATCCAATCTGCAGAATCCTTTACAAGTACATTATATGAGTATCTACAGGGATGCATGGATCGAGCCATCCCGAGTAAAACCAAGACTCACTCCTCCAAAAAGAGGAAACCAGTCTGGTGGTCCTTGGCCATAAATAAGCTATACAACAGAAGGAGGAAACTACTACATGATAGAGCAAAATTCCAAAAAGGAAAGACATCACTGATCATTATTAGCAAGAAACTACGAACACTCATAAAATCATCCAAGGCCAGTTTCTAAAGAAAAATTGCCAAGGAATCTAAAGATAACCACAAAGCCTTCTTTAGCTATATCAAACATTTAGGTGGCAACTCTCAGATATGCTTTGAGCTACTGCAAAATGGCAAAAAATACACTGAACCAACTGACATCCTGGCAAACAAGTTTAGTGCAAACTTCACCCCTCCCTCACCCCCAAAAGGGCCTGTGTCCATCCCAGAAGAATGCAGAGCCCCAGACATCACAGACATGCAGGTAAAAACAGCCCTCTCCAAAGCTAAGAACACAGCATCAATGGGACCGGATGGTGTCCCAGGCTGCATCTTACACAAGCTCCAAAAGGACCTAAACCCTCACTTAAATTCACTGTTCAGACTCAGCCTTACCACAGGCTATGTACCCAAAGAATGGCGTACAGCAACAGTCATCCCGCTCCACAAAGGTGGTACCACAACAGAACCTGGAAACTATCACCCTATAAGCCTGACCAGCCTGGTCTGCAAAGCTATGTAGCGAATTATCATGTAACTCATAAACAGAGACATTGGGAACCTCCAGACACTGGACCCTACCCAATTCGACTTTGTTAAAGGCAGATCCTGCCTCCTAAACCTAGTTGACTTCTTTGAAACAGTTACCACGGCCATAGATGAAGGGAAGGTAGTCCACACAGCCTACCTGGACCTCATTAAGGCCTTCGACACCATTCCTCACTCTGGCATCATAGACAAGCTTACCAGCTTGAACATTAACCCCTATGTCACAAGATGGTTGGCCAACTGGCTCACAGATAGAACACACATGGTCAGAGTTTCGGGTGCCATGTCCGACTCTAAACCAGTCACAAGTGGCATCAGGTCCTGGGATCCCTCCTGTTCAGTATATACTTCTCTGAGGTACAGGCCAGCATGGGAAGACTATGGCTGACCAAGTTCGCAGATGACTGCAAACTGGGGGCCATAATCGACTCTCTGTCTGACAAAGACATCCTCCAGAAGGGTCTTACAGAGATAGATACCTGGTGTCAAAACCATGGCCTCAAGCTGAATGCCAAAAAATGCATAGCCATCCCCTTTGGAAAAAACAAAGTGCCCACGAATTACCACATAGGTGGTAATCCACTAGGTACGGAAAATGTAATTAGGGACCTGGGGACCCAGTTAGATAGTAACCTTTCCTTTGATAATCACATTGTCAAAGTGGTTAGATATTCCTTCTATGTAGCCCACCTAATCATGAAAGGGTTCACCTCTAGATCAAGAGAGGTCATTGTGCCCCTCTACGCATCACTCATTAGGCCCATAATAGAGTACAATGCCCCATTTGGTATGTACCTTAATTGGCACAAGCAACAACTGGTAAGACCACAGAAGGGGTTGGGAGGGCGGCCTAATGGTTAAGGTGCTTGCCTTACAAACACAAGGTGCAGGGTTTGAGTCTCACAAGAGATAATTGGCTAGGCGTAAAATGGCTCGCAAGGGCAGTTAGCTTAGTACTAATCTATGAACCTCTAAGTACCTCACCAAAAGAATCATGGGCCTCAAAGGGATTCCCAATGCAGCTCGAATAAAGAAACTCCAGCTCTACTTCGTTGCTTACTGCCTGCTCAGAGGTGATCTATGCCTGATGTATAAGGCCCTGTCCAACCCAGAATTAATGGACATGCTCCACCTCAAGAAAAACAAATCTCTTAGAGCCACACACTCCAGTGAATTAAACCTCAGCAAAGGAATAAACAAGATGTGCTGGAGGGATAGATTCCTGTCCCAGAGACTTCCCTCACTCCCAGTTGATGTTAGGCAGAGCCCCTCACAGACTCTCTTCAAGAGGAATCTTGATGAGTGGATGTAAATTTACCCCTGGGATCACTTCAGTGGCCCTGCTAGACAGAGGCCCAGGAAACTACTTTAAAAGGGAGGCAAAAGCCAACACATTCTAACTAGGCTTATAAATGCCCTTGGACAGATAGCCTAGTACCTACCTATGAACCTACACGCTCTAGGGACCTAAACCTTGTCACCACAATAAACAGAACATGCCGGAGGGATAGATTCCGGTCCCAGAGACTTCACATACTCCGGAATAAACTACCTATCTATATCAAACAAAGCTCCTCGTTAGCACTCTTCAAGAAAAATCTTGATGATTGGATGGGAAATAGGAAATTCACCCTGGGGATCACTTCTGTGTCTCTGCTCGACAGTGGCACAGGGAAATAAATTTATTGGGTGGCAAAAGCCAGGGTACCTTTTTGGCTGGGCTTGTATAGGCCCCAGGGCCGATAGCCTAGTACCTACCTATGAACCTATGAACCTTTGAGCCTTGCCCAAAAAAGGTAATATGGGGACAGCAAGACCCTTGGCCAGTATTCAGAAGCATAGGGGCGACAGGTGCAAACCATCTGTAGCGAAGCAACAAGGCTTGTTTATCATGTTATCACAGGCAGACAGAGACTGGATACCCTTTGAATGACACCAGAAGCTCAGCCAATTATTGAAGTTTATCATCTTTCTGTTATATTGCAGTATCATGTAGGTGTAGGTAAGATGCTACTCAAGGTTTGACCCTGTGTGTGCCAGCATGTGGTGCATCAACCCATATATGATATGGTCATGGCCTATGCATACAATACACTCACAATACACTTAGTATGATAAGCCTGCTGAGGATAGCAAATGTGAAAAAAAACCTTTGTGCAGACTGTCAGCAAGTAATGTCTGTACTGCACCCTGTAACTCCATATTGCTTGCTGAAGTGTAAAGATGTACTTAGTTTGGCTTAAGAACACCGCACTTGCCAACTCTGTGTGTGTGTGTGTGTGTGTGTGTCTGTCTCTCCCTGGGGAGAGAGCAACTTTTTTGGAGACTACTCACACCCCTTAAAAGTGGTACACTCATCTTTGTCGAGTCTCAAGATGTCACCATCCTACAAATATACCTGTGGAAAGATAAAATCACAGTAATGTGTATAGCGCATTGTGTAAATGTGTACTGCTGTAGTATCATAATGTAGTTAGGTAGGTGTTTGAATCCTGCACTTGCCAATTGTGTTGTAGTGTGTGTGTCTCCCGAGGGCAGAGCAACCTTTTTGGAGACTACTCACACACCTTAAAAGTGGTATACTCATCTTTGTCAAGTCTGATGATGTCACCATCATACAAATATACCTGTGGAAAGGTGAAATCCCAGTAATGTGTATAGCGCATCATGTAAATGCATACTGTTGTAGTATCATAATGTAGTTAGGCAAGAGTTTGAATCTCACACTTGCTGACTGTGTGTATGTGCTCCAGGTGTGTGACACTGTTGGCCAATGTGGAGTGGGTTTTGATTTTTCTAGTGTATGACATATCACAATGACAACTGTATGTGCATTGCACATGTAAGGTAGCTGTGGGGCAAATCCATATACAAACATGTGACTTCAAGTATTTCATAGGTGGGTACTCTGCTTTCTCTTTGACCGCAACTGTTATCTTTGCCAGAGCGTGCTGGCGCTTTCCAGACCTTAGGTCACTTCTGTATGCTTGTGACAAGCTTAGCCACTGCAGTGATCCCTGGGCTACGTCTTCCATTTCACATCCACTCATCACTGTTTCTATTGAAGAGTGTGAGTGAGGGTTTATGCTTGAGGTATATTTGAAACCTGTTCCAAAGCAAGCAAAGTCTGGCAAAGATGACTAATCATTATAGGTGTGCAACAACCTCTGTGGATCTGCATGCATACCCTCTATTGCTTATGTGCTCCACAGAGGGATTTCCAAAACCCTTTGCTAATGTGATTATCAAAGGAGAGATGACTTAACACATGGCTCTATGTAGACATTAGTACCTGTTCCACATTTTGGGAGCTACTACCTATGTGGTACTCTGGGGATACTTTGTTTTCTAAAAGTGGTTAACTATGCTTTCTTTGGCTTATAGCTTTACAGCATGAGTTTGACACCAGGTATCTGTCTGTATGATAACCTTTTGGAGGATGTGTGTGTCATCTGGAGAATAAAGTATAGCCCACAGTATGCATTGTCATCAAATGTGGGCAGACATATCCCTACTGTGTTTGCTTGTACCTAAGAAAGCTATATGCCAAACAGGAATGGTCCCAGGACTGAGTGCAGGTGAATACCACTTGTTACTGGCATAGAATAGTACATGGAGGCTGCAAATGTTACTGTGTGTCCTACATCTGTGTGTCAGTTGTCAAGCCATCATCTAAAAATTGTTTATGGTCAGTCTGTTGAGGTTATGTATAATACCAGTATGTGGGATGGGTATGAATTGCTGGTGAGCTATAGCTTGGCTGTGTTGACCTCCCCTCCCTCACCTATAGCCTTGTTGACTGGCTTGAAGTCTACTAGGTGTAGGAGCCATGATCTGGCCTTTAGAGAACCTAAGTGGGTATGGTGCAGTGTTTGCAGGTTCATAATGTCTCTGTTAATGAGTTCCATAATGCTGTGCTCTATAGCCTTCCAGATAACATTGGTCTGGTTTATAGGGTGAGAGTTTCCAGGACCTGTTGTAGTTCTACCCTTAATCGATTTATGTTAACATTTGCACTTGGTGTGACAAGGCTGGATAAGTTTAAGAATAAGTATATTAGAGGGTCAGGCCAGGTTTGAAGGTTAGTTGATCATGCCAGATAGGCAGGATTAAGTTGGTTTGTACATGTGCTGAGGAGGGATGCAGAGTATATTGTGAAATAGATGCTAAGGATGAATCCGCCAGGTAACAGGAAAAGAGGAATGTCTAAGATGAGGGTTATGGCTGTGGTGAGAGAAAACATGCAGATGGATGTTGTGATAGTGCAAGATGCAGAGGCCAGGAAGAAATGATGTACTGTGGCAACCCCTAATGGGAGCATCTGAAAGGAGAAGAAGAAGAAGAAGATGTTGTAGCTCAACCCTTGTGGACAGTGAACACCATTACTGTGTGTCATTCCACAAGTATGTAACCTGTATAAAGGCTGCATCTGGACAGAGCATTTAGGTCAGTGGTGACTTCATATGTCAGCTTGTGTATGACACAGCCAGGGACACTGTCCAGTACCATTGCCACTGTGGTGTGTACTTTGTTAAAGAGATGTTTTAACTAGCGTGTCTGTGAATCATCAGGTTTTATATTCTTCAGGTCTGGAAATGTGGCCCTTGTGTAATGACAGGGTGGTGAAATCTGCATTCAAACTTTCTGACAAGGAATTGGTAATGTCAGTCAGATAAGTGTACTTTGTGACCATTTACATTAACTGTGACCCGATCTGAGATTTCCCCTGCAGATTATGAACAACACTGAAGAAAGCTTTAGTGTTGTCTTTGGAATCCTTGCCATTTTGAATTTTGGCCTTGCATGTTTATTGAGGGATTGTATTTTCCCAATGATACTGACCAGAGAGGTTATCCCTTCTTGGTATGTAACTCTTTTTTGGTACAACTTCACACCTTCTATTATATATTTAGTTTATGGCAGGGGTCCATGAGACTAATGCACTTTGACTGTATAAGTGAGAATTTCTTGTGTTTGTGATAGCACGGTCCATGCAACCCTATAGGTGAACAGAGTGCATTAATAAAGGATTATGCAGCTGGGACATTGTTAACCTTAGTAATGCAAACCAATGACAGATAGCAACAACAGCATCACCCACAGCACAGTGTCAACCCATGTCATACACACACATGTGTACTCAAGTTCCAAAATGTGTGTAGTACAATGCATACTGGCCACCAATAGAAAGTATGGAGTGTTAACACTGGCCAATACAGGGCAAGTCACCATGCCCATGTGTCCAATATGCATGTACATGCAGACAGGGCATCTCCACCATGTTAACAAATGCACATCTGCAGACCTGTGCTGCACACACCTCACACTTACTGTTCACTGTATAACACATGCTGACACAACTACACACATCAGCCAAAGGCAAACAAAACATAATTGGAATAAACACTGGTGGAAACAATATAACATTGCTAATTACAGCTTTAATGCATAATGCCTGCTCAGCTACACCTTCAAGGATATCATTACACTTTACTACTGACAACATGCTACATATTCAATCATTGCTATACTTTATTAAAGTCACCCTGTGCATCAGCACCATGTTAGCCTGTTCCTGCATCAATGTTACAGATAACAGGAGGTGGCACAGGTGTGTGAGTGTGTGTGTGAGGGCCATGAGTACTGTTATGGGCCAATGTTGATGTAATGTGTGCGGGTATGTGTTTGCCCTAGGTTTCTGGTTTATGTGTGTGTGTCTGCATGCACACATTTCCACCATGTGGCTGCTGTATACAGGGATTTGTGAGACAGCTACAGACTGTATCTGGCAGGCTTTACAGATCACCATCTCTGGCCATGGATATGAAACCTGTGCCTGGCAGGGGTGTTACAGACAGTATCAGGTACTAATCCAGACTGGGTGCTATCCGAAGAGGTTGACATATGTCCACTGGATCCAGGTCCCTGCTGGGACTGGCCAGAGCCACGTGCACGTGGTCTTCTAGGACGGTCTATGGACAGCCCCCCCCAACATTGCTGGGGATGGTACTGGCACTACAGTAGCGGCTGTGACTTGCTGGACGTCCACGGCGACCTCCAGCTGCTGATGTTGCTGGCATATGTCCACGTCGACATCTCAACCGTCCCGCAATGTCCTGACACATGGACATGACATTGTGGAGGACATCCAATGTCTCACCCCAACGTCTATCAATGAATTCAGTGTAATTACGTATGGCACCTGCTAGGTCACAGATACTGTCATTTACAGATGTGTTATGAGCCCTCTGTGCCCTTAGTCCCTGTCTGGTGTACCGCTCCATTTGGGTCTGTGCCTCCATGACAGCCTGGAACATGCATGTGGTAGAAAGAGGTGTGGCACGTCTGCCAGGGGCATAATGACCAGCAGTGCTCTGACGAGAACCCCTGGACATCTGCCTATGTGGTACCATTCCAGACATCTGGCTATGGGTGTTGTGTCCTGATACATGTGCCATAGTTACCACACTGTCCTGGCAAGTGCCAACTGTACACTGTCCCTCAGCTTAGGGCAATGGTGATGATGGATGTACAGGCAGTATGACTGTGTGCATGGATGGGGTGGAGACTTGTGTACTGTCAATTGGTGGCCCAACAACAGACCCTGACAAACCTGCCTGTGCCTCAACACACCTATCCTCATGATCACTGTCTGTCTCAGTGACATCAGGTTCCCTGCTGTACTGAACCAGCCCCACCTTAGCACCTGTGAGAGGAAAACAGGAATCACACTTTAAGACCGGAACATGATGTCAGACCACATGCACACATGTGCACATGCACACATGCACACATTCGCACATGCACACATGCACACATGCGAACATGCACACATGCACACATGCACACACACAAAAATACACTCCTCCCTAAAGCAGACACATACAACCCCAGCAATCTCAGAACATACACAATAGCAGGTGATGGTGGGGTACATTATCACAAGCAAAACAGTCATATCACACATGCCAGCATGCAGGACATGTGTTGCTCAACAGCATGAGGTGCAAGTGTAGACAATCCTTGTTACTAACAGTATACATGATGGGCCTCCCCCTGAAACACAATGCATACACGGACACAACATTGCTGTGCAGGTATTCAAAACTCTGTAATGTACTGTACACCATAACAAACAGGTGTACATACCGTGGCTGGATGTGTATATGTGTGTCAGATAGGTATCCAATGCTGATTACAGCCTCTGTGTCTTTAGCAAATAATTGTAGACACATTTTTAGCACATGCATGATGAGTATTCACACATCATCAGTGGTGCATGGATAATTGATGGAATACCATTCGGCCACATACCCAATGTATGGTACTTATGGTGAGTGTAGATCATATTGTGGACATGCCAGTGTCATTCATGAGATGGCATGCTAAAACACAACTGCATATTTAAACACTACACATACCTAATGTGTGTCGTATGACCTAGCCACTCAATAGCATCACAAGACATATATGTGTCAGTTGTGGAAATGGTGATTGGTATGCATATTGTTTAGAGGTGCATATGTGTGCACACACGCAACATTAAGGTGTATAGCAAGGTGTATAGCAATGAAAGCTATGTGTAGTACTGTGGTTACAATAATTGGATGGGGTATAGTACCATAGGCCATCATCATGAAGCATCATGTGGTCACTCAAGGCTGCAAATGTTTCCCAAACCAGCACTACTCATGCTGTACTAGAACTGTACTACCTTGGCTACATTCACCATTTCACAACCAGTTGTTACATGAGTTTGTAAGGAGGCCAATAAGGAGCATTCCCTGACATGAATGTGTAGTGTGTTGCAGAGTGTTTAAATGCCCCATGATAGGCCTCTACCCCTCAGGTATATTATGTCTAATGTTTGGATGAGATTTTGGATACTGGAGTGTGTCTATACAGAGGGTTTGGGAATCCTTTATGTGTAGCATGTTAAAATGCTCTGTGTATGACATAAATGTGTATGTTATGTGCATGTTGAGTATCAACTGTGCCTATCCAATGGTCACTACAGTCTAGCACATTTGTTTGAGATGGTCTGGGTATTGCATGTGTTTGAGGCAGCTAATCACATTAGTGAGATGTGCGTGGTCTTACACCAAACATGAACAGCATGCATTTTGGGTAGATGTGTTACATGTGTACATGGCCTACACCTTAACTATGACATGCACTTTTTATTCACAATAATAAATGTAGAACACACTCACCAGCATCTGTCCGCTGCCTTGATGTCACCGGGGACCTACATAGAGATGAGACAGTTTGTCAGTGGCCACAACTGTGGCATTGCTACTGTGTGTTTGCAATCTTACAGTACAACAACAGTTTACATTCACAGGGCTACAGATTACGTTCCAAATGATCAGTATTGCACAACAACAAGCTGCATATCTTTTAACGACACACTCCACATTTCACATATGCATGATCTACCCAATACAGATAACAGTAGTCTACATATATGCCATGTTACCTGCATGCTCCATGTGTGCTTGCTGGGTGGCGCCAACCTCCATCATGGTGTATGTCTGCTGCTGTTGTTGTTGGGCAGATGCCACCAGGCTCACGAGTAGCTCCTCCACTCTGGTGAGGGGGGGTGGATATCAACACCACCTCTTGTTGCAAACTGTTGTCTCCACACATCAGCAGCATGCTGACGGACATGTCTGAGAAAATCACTGCAGTGGTGGTGTACCTGCTCATATGTCCAGTTATGCAGGCCTACGTCATTTATCCTGCAGGCAACATCTTGCCACATTGCGGTATGCTCCTGCTGGTCCTGGCTGGTTTGTGAGAACATGAGACTGTAGTGCTGAATCATACTGGTAGTAATTATGTCATCTTCAGCACTACTGTAAGTGGGGTTCCTGAGATGTGCCATGATCCCTGGAAGACATAAATACGAAAATATGTCTGAGCTAGTCATATGGCACATTTAACATTATACAGTACAGGCATCACTGAACTGCCATATATAGCAACCTATTAGCTAACCAAGAGTGAAACACTTTAACTGCCACTTATCACTGCTCACCCAACTGCTTGGAAGTGCCTGGCTCACTCTCAATCTAATGAACCATGTTCTGCACAGCAACAAAATAAAATCACTATATAAGACTATACAAGAGTACCTGGCACACTTTATGCAACACAATGCACCACCTAGCCATAGCAGATATACATCAAGCTAATGTGTAAAGAAATATATCATCCATCACAATGAGTGTAAGGTCGAGTAAATGTATTACTATTATACCACACAACTTGTTAATGGCAAACCTGTGTCCAAACTATGTGCACAATTGGGAATATAGGTTGCATACTGCTGTAGTACACTATGAATGTTGCTAGATACGCAGTTATATGTTTTACCACACGTATGTCAAAGGACATGTTACAGACATACCTACACACACATCAGACATAATTACAGGACACAAAGGTATGACAACCCAAATAAGCTTTCAATGCGTACTATACAGTACTGTGTGTCAGTACTTACACAACCTTAATCTTGAGAAATGTAATCTGTGATGAATACAGGGACCACCCAAAACAGTGGATGCAAGCAATGTGGACATACACCATACTTTGCTGTACAGGCCCAGAGCTTCAAGTAGTACTACAGTACACACAAGATTTGGATTAAACATCAGTACCAATCAATAATCATAGATGTAGTGCTTTAGCCTCCAATGACACACCCTAGTTAAAACCAAGGGACTTAATCACACTGTATGCAGTATCACTTTTTCTGCCTAGCAACAGAATACACAGCTTTTGCTAGGATCAAAGCAAGGACCCATAATACCATGGAATAAACAGTTTCCCACTAAGCTATCCCACAGAAACATATCTTTGATGTATTCACAAACACATTGACTATCACAGTCAGTTAACAGTACAGATAATCTATTGCAACAAGTAGATGTAGGTGTGTATGAGTATATATAACTATATATATATATATATATATATATATATATATATATATATATATATATACATATACACATCCATTGGTGTACATATACATATATATGTAGGCATATATACATTTCACCTTTCGTAGTGAGAATATCAATTATACAAAGGATGTGAGGTGTACAGTAATGTAATAAAATTGCACAATCTTGGGATAAATGCATTGAAGGTGTTCACAGCCCAGGTAGCTTTAGCAGGCCTTACTGGCTTCAACATTGCAAACTGAACAAACCATCCACAGTGTTTAACCACCACATGTCATATACCAGCACTGTATGCTGTCTTGTTTGTCACACACTAAAACCTACATACAAATAGGCGCATACTAACCTTCACCAACATATATATCTCCACCCTTCTCAAACAGTTGCAATATGTCCCCTGCTCTATGCACATATACAGATGTGAATATATATGACACATATATATTTCTCCATATATGTGTGGCATACACACACAAGGTCCACACTGTTGTAAGCCCCTGGACCTCACAGCTGAACTGTTGGGCCTTGCTGCAACACAAACAGGTGTCACATATGAACACACACTAACATTAGGGGGGGGTATATATGGCTACAAATACTAGATAAGCATATTAGACTGCTACAGCAGTTGCCAATGCTAAGCTACACTTTAATATGACTATCATGCATGTGTTGTTCTGTCACATCCATGTTTATATAATGTCAGCGCTAATCCCACCAACAGCCATTGTCCACACTACTGTACAGAACACAGATAACATGGATCAGCTCTTTGACATTTAATGCTGAGCTACACATTTCACAGGTATGTCCCACTGCCCAAAGGTACACATTGTATTGTCCATAGCAGTAGTTAAACAGAACATCTATGCATAAATAAGTACTGTTGCCACAAATGAATGGTTCACATTATGTAGACTTTTCTTCAATAACATCTACTACATGCCAGTAAATACATATGCATCACATACATTTCCTTTGTATGATTTGGTAATATTTCTTTTTCTTTTTCCTTTTCTCTGTCTCTGTCTCTCTCTCTCTCTGTCTCTCGCTCTCTCTCTGTCAGTCTCTGCAATAGAGTGATTGAGTTTGTTGGCAGAGATTGCAGCCTGCTTTTGTAGGTATTTGCACATGAGCATTTGATGGCCTCTGCACCAATTAGTGGCCAAGACTTGCTAATTGCATGCAGCCTGCTGTGTAGTAATTGCAGTAATCACTGTCATAGCCACCCAGTACTATAAATTGCTAACTCAGGTAGACGTGGCCCTTTCAGCTTTCCAAGATGGAGATCATCCTTCTTTGCTGAGGACATCATTGTTTAAGTCAGAAGGTTGGTATAGTTCTTATATCAGAAGCCAGGGGTGTAGCCAGAGATTTATATTTTGTACTCAGACCTAATATTGCTGCTTCCAGTATGCACTTGTCAGTATAGAAATGTACTCACCCCTCAAAATGCTACCCCAAGATACATGGAAAGATGTACTTTCTTTTCAACTTTTACAATTAATTACCATACAAAGGTAGTTATTGAGATGTATTCCTTTGGCAGAAGAATTGTTTGTGAACTGCAATCCTGTGAATATTAATTTACTCAGTTCTAAAACGTTTGTGCTTTTTTAGTGTTGACATTAGCACAAGCTGCTCAGAAAAACTGGACACATGTCAGTACTTTTAGTATGCTTACCTACATCCTTGGTAGACCCTGCACACACAGGTATATTCTACATTTGGGTAGGGGTGCAGAAGTACAGAGAGCATAAGTATTATTGTTTGGATTTTATCTTGCTGGACTTACAGGGTTGCTGTGTACATTTTAGTTTATCAAGGCAAGTAGTCTGTCTGCATAACTCCCAACTGTGGACCTATCCACATGGTAGCCAGAGAATAGCTTGTTATTTTCTGTCTGTGCACCACACAGGTCTTTTCAGCAATAGAGCAATGGCATTGTTACAGTTGGTTGCTACCAGTACATGGCTTCATCCATTTGTATTTCAGTGTTGTATTCCTACATAAGGGTATGCTTCCGAAACTCCTTCCAAAGCTATTTGCACAGTGTGTAACAGCAGAAAGGCTGACATGCCTCTGTGTTTCTGCCTCTGCCAGACCTCTCAAACACTCAGGTACATATTTGAACAGACTTAGGGAAAAGTAAAGAAAAAGTCTGGGACACCTTTAAAATGTTAGTGCCATTAAGTTGAAACATTCAGAGAATCAGAGCATATGAATTAATACATCATTTCTGAAGTCAAAGAAGTGTCTAACTCTTAATTATTATCATTATTCATTAAGTGTAATTCACCAACTTTCTGGCCAAAGTCAGCAGTTTTAGGAGAGATTCAGAAGGACAGAGCTAAAATTTGTGTCAAAATCAGGGACATCCCTGAAAATTAGGGACAGTTGGGAGGTATGGCCTCTGCCCTAAACAGATATGACAGTGTTTGTCCTGCTATGATACTGTGTGGGGTTGTAAAGTGATGGTGTAACATTATTTTCTGCTAGAATGGCTGCTTCTCTTATCATAGTCATGTAATGTAATCCCACAACAACTGTTGGTAAAGATCCACAAAACAAGTTGTGTGGTATGGCGTTCCTATTTTTCCTTTACATTCACTCATTCTGATGCATGATATATTTATTTCAGCACCAACATGTTGAATATCTACTGTGGCTTAGTGGTACTTCATGTTGTGTAGTGTGTACAAGGTCTGGGGTTCGAGAGTGACAGAGGTGTTTTATTTTGCTCCTGAGCAGAACAAGGACCTTCGCATACAGAATGACTAAAGCACTTTTAAGCAGTTGTAAGCAGGTTTACACGGGTTTGCATGATGCTTAGCAATGCTTAGCTAAGCGCAAACAAGTGCACACTTGCGCAAACCCGCTAACTACTGCTTAATAGTGCTTACTCCCGCTAACCCCCGCGCTCATTTCTTTGAATGAAAAGAAAAATGGGGAGATAGGAAAATGGTGAAAAAGGGGCACAAAGAGGAAAAGACAGTATGGAAAGTAGCTCGAGATGTGCAGGATGGGTGTAGTGAAGGTCCATAGCTGCCCATTTCTTTAACAGCAGCAGCTGTGCATATGGAATATATTTGGAGGTAGATATGAAACCTTCAGGCCCTGAGAGAGGGGTGAGGACAACAAAGTGTTGTAATGCCAATTAAATTACATTTTATGTGTCCAGTGGACATGTGTGCAAAATGGGCAGCTATGTATGGGGCGTCATTTTTTTTTTGGGAGCAGATTGCCCTTTTTTTTCAGGTGAGAGTGGAATTTGGGGTAGGGGAAGTAGGTATATTTGGGGAGGTAGGTTGGGGAGGTAAACAGAGAAGACAAAAAGATGCATACAGGGGTGGTATATGACACATGTGGTGGGTAAACACCTTTGACGGGGAGGGATGTTTAGAAATTGCAAGCCCATTAGCCCGCAGATGGAAACAGTGGGACTGAGGTCCTCAACCATGGGCAGTCACCACTGCACCTTCACAGCCCAGAGGGTGGCTTTGCTGCGGGCTGTGTAGGAGGGGCAGGCTGACCCAGGAGTTGTGCCACTCGTACCTCAAACTGGCGTAGAGGTTCTACAACAGAACGTTCAATCTCTCTACTCACCACAGCCTGGACCGTTCTAAGGGTGATAGGTGGCCCTCCTCTGCCCACCCTTGCATGGGGGTACCAAGCCCCATCCCCTGCAGCACTTCCACCTGAAGGTGGCATAGGGCCAATGGAGGAGGAGGTCCCAGGCTGGGCACTGGACCTGCTAGTGCCAGGTGCCATGGCCAGCTGAGGTGGGACAGGTGGGTCTGCTGGGACCGGCCTTCCCATATGAACTATGTTTTGGAGGGTTTAATAAAGATATGGGTTAGTAACAGTCAACAGCATTCCCAATTAGTTATAACAGCATGCAGACGTATTCCCATTAACCCAACACACCAGATTTTCAACAGTTGAAAAGCAAGCATAACACATACATATATAGAACAATAGTGGACATTACAACAGCATGCAGGTTGAATTGATGGCAACAGGCCACCAATATTATGGTATTTTAGCATGGCACATGCATAGAAATAAATGCAAATATTTATAAACCAATAGGACATATGTCCCAACAAATATTTTGAGATTAGACATACCAATTGAGGTGTGGAATTGCATTTTTTATGCACATACAGTAGGGTAGAAAAGGGTAGCTCAATTAACAACTTATATATCCTTCTAGTTTTCACTATATTCCTATTAACTGCAGTTATATGTCCCTTACATGTATTATTACACTACCCAATGTCCTTATATTGTTCATAGGTTCATAGGTTCATAGCTTCATACTAGGCTATCTGCCCTAGGGCATTTATAAGCCTAGCCAGAGTGTGTTTGGCTTTTGCCACCCATTTTAAATTAATTTTGCTATACCCTTTTTCTAGGTTAGTATACTATGCCTCTGTCTAACAGTGACACAGAAGTGATACCCAGGGTAAACCTATGATCTCCCATCCACTCATCAAGATTCCTCTTGAAGAGAGTCAATGAGGGACTCTGCCTAACCTGGACTGGGATTTTATTCCAGAGTGAAGGGAGCCTCTGGGTTATGAATCTGTCCCTCCAGCATTTCCTATTTATTTCAGTGCTGAGGTTCAAGTCTCTCGAGCGAGTAGCTCGATGGGATTTGGATTTTCTGAGGTGCAGCATGTCCATTAATTCCGGGTTGGACATGGCTTCATACGTCAGGCACAGATCGCCTCTGAGCAAGTGGTATGCCACTGAGTAGAGCTGGAGTTTCTTTAACCAGGCAGCATATGGCATCTGTTTGAGCCCTTTGATCCTCTTGGTGAGGTACTTTTGGGGTCTTTCCAGTTGCTGCAGGTGTCTGGTAAGGTACATCCCAAAAGGGGCATTGTACTCAATTATGGGCCTGATGAGGGATGAGTAAAGAGGCACGATGACCTCCCCTGATCTAGATGTAAATCCCTTCATGATTAGGTGGGCTATATAAAATGTTTTTCTAACCACTTTGGCCACGTGGTTGTCAAATGAGAGATTGCTATCAACTTGGGTCCCCAGGTCCCTAATTACTTCTTCTGTACTTAATGGATTACCACCTATGTGGTAATTTGTGGCACTTTGTTTTTGCCAAAGCGAGTGACTATACACTTTTTGGCGTTTAGCTTGAGGCCATGGCTCTGGCACCAGTTGTCTGTTTCTGTGAGGCCCTTTTGGAGGATGCTTGTGTCGGCTGGAGAGTCGATTATGGCGCCCAGTTTGCAGTCATCTGCGAACTTGGTCAGCCACAGTCCTTCCGTGTTGGCCTGTACCTCCGAGAAATATATACCGAACAAGAGAGGTCCCAGGACTGAGCCTTGTGGGATGCCACTTGTAACTGGTTTGGAGTCTGACATGGCTCCAGCAATTCTAATCATGTGGGTTCTGTCCTTGAGCCAGTTTGCAACCCATCTAGTGACATAGGGGTTTATATTTAAGCTGGTGAGCTTATCTATAATGCCCGAGTGGGGTATTGTATCGAAGGCTTTTGCAAGGTCCAGGTAGGCTGTGTGGACCACCTTCCCCTCGTCAGTGGCCTTGGTGACTGTTTCAAAGAAATCGACCAGGTTTAAGAGGCAGGATCTGTCCTTAACAAAGCCAAACTGGGTAGGATCCAGTGTCTGTAGCTCCCCAATATCTTTATTTATGAGGTCCATGATGATCCTTTCCATAGCTTTGCAGACCAAGTTAGTCAGGCTTATGGGGCGATGGTTTCCAGGATCCGTTGAGGCACCACCTTTGTGGAGAGGGACCACTGTTGCTGTATGCCACTCTTTGGGTACATATCCTGTAGTAAGGCTGAGATTGAACAGTAGTTTTATGTTTGGGTTTAGCTCTTCTTGGAGTTCATGTAGGACGCAGCCCGGGACACCGTCTAATCCCACTGATGCTGTGTTTTTTGCTTTGGAGAGGGCGGCTCTTACCTGAGCATCTGAGATGTCAGGGGGGCAGGACTCTGCTGGGATAGATATTTGCCCTTTTGGTGGGGAGGGGGGGGAGTTTGCGCTGAAATTGTCAGCTAGGATGTTGGCAATGTCTGTTGGTTCGGTGCATTTTTTGTCATTTTGGACTAATTCTGAGCATATCTGGGAATTCCCACCCAGGTTCCTAACATAACTAAAGAAAGCCTTGTGATTATCCTTAGTGTCCTGTGCAATTTTTCTCTCAAAGCTGGCCTTAGACAATTTTATGAGTGCCCGTAGTTTTTTGTTAATACTGATCAGAGACGCCTTCCCTTTTTGGGATTTTTCTCTATCATGTAGTAGCTTCCTCCTTCTATTGTATAGTTTGTTTATGGCTGGGGTCCACCACACAGGACATCTGCCTTTGGAGGATTGGGTCTTGGTTTTATTTGGGATTGCATGATCCATGCATTCCTGAAGGTGTTCATAGAATGCGTTTATAAAGGATTCTGTGGTCTGGGCCATATTTTCCACAGGCCCGCAGGCTTTGAAGGATTCCACTTCAGTTTTGAGGAGTGTGAAATTTGCTTTAAAGAAGTTTTTCACTGTGGTTTTCTGGGCAGGGGATGGGGTTGGGATGTGAATATCCAGTGAAATTAGTTTATGGTCTGATCTTACCAGTGAGGGATACACTTCTGGTCTGGAGCATAGAGTCCCCATGTTGGTGATGATCAGGTCCAGTATGTTTTCCCCTCTTGTGGGAGTGGTAACAAGTTGTTCCATAGCATTTGAGTTTATAAATTCTAGGAAACTTTGGGCTAGGGTGTTGGAGCTAGAGTAATGCTCCCAGTCTATGTTTGGGTAGTTGAAGTCGCCCAATATAATGGTGTTTGGAGAGACCTTCATATTTTCCAGTGTTCTCAGGAAGACAGAGTGGGGTTCCTGGGTTTGGGAGGGTGGTCTGTAGCAGGCTATAAACTGGAAGGCAGTTTTACCCACTGTTAGTTGCACATGGATAGTCTCTGATGCTTCGTGCTGTGCCACCAACCTGGAGGTGTGGGTATCTTTGACGAATATTGATACTCCCCCTCCTTTTGTGGTTCGGTCCAAGTTTTGGGGTCAAAAAGCATGGTATGAGGTATAACCTGGTAGTGCTGGGGTGCTCTCGGGAGCCCTGAACCAGGTTTCTGTTACTGCACAGATATCGATATTCTCCATGCTAAGGAGAGTTTTGAGTGCATGCATCTTGAGGTTTAGACTTCTGGCGTTGAGTAGCATTACTCTTAGTTTCTTATCCCTTGTGATACCTATGGAGGTGGGTTTGTCTTTTGAGCCTTGCCTAAAAAAGGCACTATGGGGATAGCAAGAGCCTTTGCCAGTATCCAAAAGCCCAGGGGTGACAGGTGCAAGCCGTCCCTAGCAAAGCATCGTGGCTTGTCGAGCATGTCATCCCAGGCTGACAGGCATTGGATCCCCTTTGAATGACACCAATACTTAAGCCAGTTGTTGAAACTAATCATCTTGTCTTCATATTGTGGCATCATTCTTGGTGAGGGTAAAATTCTACTCAAGGTCAGGGTCATACCGGCCTGGGCTACATGCTCAGTGAGCTCCTCTATGTCTCTTTTCATGTAGTCCAGGGAGGTACATCTCAGGTCATTTACACCAGCATGGACAATGACTGAGTCATATTTGTACTTGCCTTGGAGTGACCTGAGTGCTTGTGTTATGTGACGGATCCTAGCCCCCGACGGGCAGCTCACCGTGACCTTCTCCTTGTTCAGCCTGGTGAGCGGGACGTCAGTGTGCCTGACGACAGAGTCACCTATTACAAGTGTATCAGGTGTGTTGTTTAGCCTTAAGGGCTGTGACTGTTTGGCACACTGGCTTTGTGAGCTATGTGTTGCACGTGTTTTGTTTTGGGGTAGCGGTTGCTTGGGTGTCTGTTTTGGAGGTCTCTGCTGCTTAGGCAGATTTTTATTTAGAGCCTCCGAGTATGTTTTTGTGTGTTTATGTGTTTGGTTTTCTGTCGTGGTAGGTCTATGTGAGACTGGAATTGTAGTGAGTGTGGTTTCCTTCTCCTCCTGACTGGTTATGCCAGTACTGAGTTGAGAGAGCTTAGCCTCCAGTTTGGCTATATGGTTGCATCTCTCACATGTGTTGGAATTTGTTGGGAGGAGGAGAGGGTTGTCTGTGTACATGAGGCAGTTGTAACATTGCCTCAAGATTCCCAGATTCACCAGCTGGACCGGAGAGGAGATTGACAACTGACCTTTGGACATGCTAGAATAGTACTGGGAATTCCTTTATAATTGAAAAAAGTGCAATTGGTTTTTGCTAGATCATTATATACATGAGCTGTATCTTACATACAAACTGTCCAAGATGCAGCTATTACTGCTACATATTTTGAGAGTTGCTCACACACACTACTGCTAAGATGGTACACTGACAGCTCTACTTTCATATAATTATCTAGATATGTTCAGGTGAAAGTATCAGTTATATGTTAACAGCTCCCTACATTTCTGGTAGCACACTGACATTTCTGAGGAACAAAATACCAAGCTACTCATGTGCCAGATTAACCTGTACATGCTGGGCTTGAACCAACAGTTGAGGGCTGTAAATATGCATAAAAGCTACTGGCACTCCCTTCTTCCATGTTATATGGGCCTACCTAAGAGTGGGTTAACACTGCTTAATACAACACTACTATTTGTAAAATGCAACAGTACAACAACATATCAAAGAAAATGACACAGACGCACTCCAGGAATTATACATTTGTTAAAGGATTATTACACCTTTATTTATTGGGTTAAAACACTTTTTGAAGGCTCTCTCATTTATTTTATATAACGGTACATGCAGAATAATTACTAACCTGCCTGATGATGCAGCCTTTGCAACCTGTCTTCATGGACTTGCTGATTCATAGCCTGGACACCTGCAGCTGTGAAGTAAATGCAGTGATATTGAGACATACTTACCCATAGTATAGACAAGCATAGCAATTCTTAACTACTTAATACAATGGCTACTTACTCAGTATTGGGGCATTAGGCATTGCACAGGACTCCTGGATCCACTGGTCCAGTTGATCCTCCTTATGTCACTTCAGGTCAGAATAATGGTGCCTGATCTGCTTAACAGTCCGAGGAATGCCAGTGGCACTGGTGAGATCATGAGCTAGACTGTTCCAGGCCTCTGTTTTATATTGGGTGCCCTGGTACTGGCCCCACAGGAGTCTTTCCTCATGATTGTGGACATGGAGCCAAACCATTACTTTGGTCTCCTCAATGCCCCAGCATTGTGCTCGAAATCGAGTGCCTTCTCCAACACCGGCCATGCTGACTGCAGAAGGGAGCTACAACCAGCTATGGCAAGTATTCCTGCCTGTGGTGCTTAAATATGCCTAATTTCCTGCACTTATTTGTGATTGGCCAGTTTTGAAAAAACTCAGCTGTGGGCACACCTGCTTAGCTGAGGTTGGCAATGTTTAATATTCTTTTGATAGATATGTGTCTGTTGAAAGTGCATGGTTATGAAATGCTGTCATGGCTTCGTGATTATGTACTCTGACTATAGTGCACAGTATCCTGAGTTCAAGCCCTGTCACTGCTTTTTATTTTCCTACTGGCCAGACCTGAATGGTTAAGGTACAGTAAAGGAGGTGTGGCTGTGTTTAGCCGACTTTGCCCAACTTTGCCCGACTTTGCCCAGAGTTGCTCGACATTGCCTGACCTTGCACTGGTTAGTGCGATGCGCAGCTATGTGCAAATATGTTGTATTTGCACTGGTTAGTGTAGTGCGCAGCTACGCGCAAATACATTGTGCTTGTTAACGTGGTGCTCATCTACGAGCAATTGGTTTTAAATACACTAAATACTGCTAAAATGTGGTTAGCAGTGCTTTATATTGCTTAAAATAAGTTACTCATGCCTCAGAATGCATAACCATTTCACCTTCATATATATATAATTTGTTTACTACTACATATAACATTTGAATGCTTTTTACAAAACTTTTACATGATAAATGTCAGGAAATATTTTTCTATACAGATTTCCAACACAAAATGGAACGTGCAGTAGTGGGACTCGAACCGGGAATGCCTCCTCTTTGTGTGAAGGCTCTAACCACTACGCTATCGCTATTTTGCTTAATTTGCATATTTTTTTCTTATTATCCTCTTCAGTGTCTAAGCTTCTAACTGTAGCTAAGCAGTGGGCAATCCCATGCAAACATGCACAAATACGGGCAGCTATATCAGAAATAAAACAAAAAAAAATTTCTTTTAATTTTTAAATTTGTACGAGGTTTAACATATGGGGGAGTGTAGTGTTACAATGTACACATGTGAGCGGATTCGCTCATGTAAGTTGACATTTCTTAGGTTTTGTCAGTGCAGGGGCGTGGATTTTTGGACTGCTCGGCAGTCTGACACACCCCAAACACTCATCCATGCTCCATGTAAGCTTTAGAGTTGAGGCAGTGCGCCCTCATTAATATGCATGGCGCTCTGCCATCATACTCTTAGACTGGCGTCTCCGTGTAAGACTAATCTAGTCTTACACGGAAGATTAGTAAATCCTGGGGTCAATGTTTGGTATACTTACAGACATAGGAAAAAATCTTTACTGGATACAAGAAATGTCCTAAACCTTCCAAAAGAATACATCATAATGCTAAGGCAAATTAGAGAAATGTATACTTCAATAATAGGAGATCTTGAAATAAATGATAAAGACATAAATACATGCTATTCATTATGGAACTTACTAACTTTTAGGAAAAAAATGCTATCAAATACATATAGGCATATAGTATTCCTTAGATGTCAACCATCTATTTTATATTCAAAATACTGGGTTACTAAGCTCAAAGACATTACTGAAAAGCAAAAATCTAAATCTATCAAAACAACATTAAAATTAATCCCTTTTAAGAAGCTCATGTTTACCCAATTAATGAAAACCAACAATGCTTACTTTACCTCTAAAATATTAAACGACTTCAACTTGGACTTTTTACCAAACTGTGCTGCTACTCACAAATTGCTGACATATTCCACATTTTCTGGTGCTGTAAATGTACTTATAAATTATGGTTCTCATTGAGAGTCAGATTGGAGAAGATGGGATATCAAAATTCCACATTATTGTGGGAATTTGCAATTTTGCATATTACCTCTCAAAAGTTACCCATATTTAATTTGCATATTCTAATTACCCTCTTCTCTCTAGTAAAATTGTACATTACTCAGAACTAGTTAGATCAAACCAAATTGTCACGGGAGGGCTTCAGAAGTATGGCAATAAGGTATATATCAGCATATAAATTGATAATGAATAACCAAAGTAAGCATTCCTATTTTCTAAAATACTGAATTTTCTCCTGGATCATATTTTAAAAGAATTGTAGCACTTCTATGTTGACAGGTAACCGTATTGATGTTAACGTTATTAAATACATTATAAGTAGCAACTGGAGAATATTAAGCAGCAGTCTTGAAATTAAAATGGTAGTAGGTGATGGTCCTGTATTTGCACAAAAAGAGGGAAAAGTTTAACAAAATATATTTTCAAGCTAAACTAAAAGTAACTAGAACCAAATGTGACATACCTACCTATGAACAAACCAGGTATGATAGAATATTATAGCTGTAATTTGTGTGATTATTTGTATACTGAGTCTAATGAAATAATGATTAATAGGTATTATATTAGAATGAAAGGAGGTTTCACATGCAAATCCAAATGTGTTGTTTACTTAGTGATTTGTAAAACTTGTAAGGCATTTTATGTAGGACGAACTACTAGGGAATTGTATAAGCAAATCTATGAACATAAGTATGCTGTACAAATAGAAGATGTAAAAGGTAGATTTTAAGTTTTTAGTTTTAGATGATTTACAGTGTTGTGACCACAAGTTCAATGCAGATGATGAGCTGGAGTAGCTGGAATATACTTGGCAAGTGAGGTTAAATGCATGCTACCCCCAGGGTTAAACAATGAGGAAGATTTTATTGTTTACCTTAAAAGGAAAGGAGTTAAACATTAATTAATGTTGTAGATCATGTGACAAGTACTTAAGGATGGATGTAGACCAGTATTAATCAGTCTGATGAAGTCTCACTTTAGAGACAAAAGGGCTTACTGATTATGTTTTCACTTTTGTATAATAAAAGGTTGTGTTTTTTGTAATTGAAATGTGGCTTGTAAAATGACTGAAACTGAAATATGCAAACAATACAAGAGAAGAAGAAAAAAAATAAAAATATTTGGAAAAAAAGAGGGTAGCTTGGTAGTGGATCATAGCAATGATTTACAAAGAGAAACATTTCTAGTGAGAGATCTTCATCTGTTTGAGCTTATAATACTGAACCAGCTGCAGCCTGTCTTTCAAGAGGTAGCTACAGTTTTACTAGTAATTTTTTCTTTTGTCCAGTGGCGGAAAGTACAAGTGAAACCTTTATGTGCCAACATTTTTTAATTTGGGTGATGACAGTACTGCATCTGCACAGTGGAGAACTCACATTAATAGCTATTAAGTGATAGATGCAGCAGGCAAATCCCCATCTTTTGAATATAGAGTGCTTCCTCCTGAGCAGAAAAAAAAATCAATGAAAATTGCTCATAATGCAGACACATAGGCTTGCAAATACATTTGCACTGTCAGTCATCAAATAACACCCTTTCTTACAAAGTATGAATATTTGTACTTGTTGGTAATGCTGCTTCTGAGTTTACTTCATTATGAGTTTGTTTTTCAGAATGCTTTCCTTTTATTTTCCACTTTTTACCTATAATATGCTACTTCATCTTCTCATACTGATTTTTTATTTTATATACTAAGTTCACAAAAGTTTCTGAAAGTGATTTGTACTCACACGTCCTACTTTTACTCAGCAGCTGACATTCTTCTGCCAACGTTTGTTATTTTTAGCTCTCTGGTATCCAATCATATTGTCAGCATTATTGTAGTTCTGCCTTTTTCTCATTTGACATTGAACTGCTCCTGTCTCATGTCCCCAAAGTTAAACTCCCATCTCTGTATTCCAGTTCACATACTAGGATGCAGAAACTGAGTATATGAGACTATATATTTCTGTTTGGTCAAAAAGTTTATTAATGTTCACTGTGCCAATTTTACTTTTGTTTGTTATTTTATCATTATAATGTCATTTAATTTCTTCTTCATATATTTTATTCTGCATACACTATGTTTATGCAAAGACTGTTTTGCTATGTTTACATTGTAGTTTGTGGAGATTTTCTCCCCGGGTCTCAGTTGAAAACGGGCCTTCTTGTAGAGAAATAAGGCATGGCATGTTTAAAATGCAAAGTTTGATAGTTGTGAACACTACTTCGCAAACTAGAGTGCTCGCGTGCACACTACATGAGTTTGTCATCAAGTAAGAGAAGGGAAAAGAAAAAAGAAAAAAACACATACCTTTTCCCCGCTTGGTTCTCGAGACAATTTAACAGCCACAAACATCACTAGAAACTTGAGTTACTTATTGCTTGTCGCATTTACTTGTGTACATCACCCCCTGACTCTTTCTAATTGACGTCTAGTCAGAAAATAAACTAGGTTCACATTTAAAGATACAGAAACCTAAATCCCTTCTAAGGAAACATAAATAATATAAAAGGTTCATATAAATATACACAGATATATAATTTTGAAGCACTTTCAGTTTATGGCTACTGATGTCTTTTAGCACCTTGATAGATAAGGACATATATCTGATTGTCTTTCTGTCAGTTTAGATTTCCAGTCATTTTAGCTATCCCTTACTATGTTTTATACAGCAGAGTTTAAAGAGCAGAAATTAATCATCAGCAAATAAAATCACTGCTGTTTTATAAATTCTCTAAAGAAACTAGGAAATGTCAAGCAACTGACAGGTTTATTTTAAGGAAAATTGCCATTTCCCACACTGGTGCTCCTACAAAATACTACTAATGTCCTGCTACCAAAATATGCCCTCAAGTGGACAAATGGGATGCAACAAGAAGGTTAAATGTACATTTAGCAAATCAGTATAATATACTAGATAGAGAAAGTAAAAGCAATAATTATATAAACAAATATAATAAGTAACATAACAACAGTGGATTTAACCCAATGTGTCAATTATACAATATTTATATCGCATATAGCTTTGAACTTTGTTGAAGCATCTGTGTTCTACACACATATTGTATTAAATCTAATTTGAGTAGAAGAGGGAGAGGCTTAGCCCACACCCTAATTTATTACTAAGTTACCATGCATTATGAACATACATTGTGGCAGGTACTCAATGAGCTATCCATCCTTAGATGGCTCATGCTGTTCCTGCTTGCTCATCTGAATAATGACTGTGGCTGTACTCTTCTTATTATATTACCTGGCTGTGGCTTCACCCTTCTTATAATATTACCTGGCTTTTTACATTATCAAGAATGACACAATACTAGTATATGTGGGTATATCATGTTACTGTTAGTGTAAACAAAAATGCTTGACAATGCAATTGTAATTCTTAAACCTTTCTGCAAACAAATGTATTGTCTAGCAGTTGAGTGCCTGATTGTTCCTAATTAGCAGACCTGTATTTTCATGTTCCAATATGACTACATGAAAAGATGCCAATATTAGTCTGCAAGTTTAGTAAGCCGTAAATTCATTGGGGATTAATTTGAGGGGACACTTATATTATAGCTAAAGCATTTGACATTTGATAAATGTATCCTCTCAATGATGCGTTCTGTCTAGTCATTAACTATAAAACAACTTTTCTGAGAAATATTGTTGTAATGCCAGTTAATGATTTGAATTAAATATTTCTATATACAGTCATAAAGCAATTACCAGGATAAATAATACTCTTGCAGTGCATGGATCACCATAGCTATCCTTTGATGTTAGAGGAAAAACAAGCTTCTTAAACACCTTTTTGACATAATAAAGGTGTTACTCCATAGTTTAAATACATTTTGTCTATTTACTGCAAAATGGGTTAGGAATTTTAACCTGTGACATTTTCATACATAATAGTTTAAATCTTAGCAGCTTCCATTATTTTGATATGTTCTCCAGTATACTTTTATTCAGTCATAAGATTAAATTACTGGTGTTAAGTAAGTCAAAATTATATCTCCAGCACTTATTGTCAGCAGATAAACTCACTAGTTAAGTGTCAGTCTAAGCTGTAACAGTTAATATGTGATATACATAGATGTTTGCTTTAAAAATGTGGTCAAGTGCACTGCAGTTTTACCTCTGTACTGTGTCAGTTTTGATTATACAAAGTCCCTCTGAAAGTTGATAGAAGTGTTAACAACAAAACACTCAATCAAGTAACAACATTATAAGTAGTCTCTTTGATAAGTAAGATGTCTAAATTGTGATCTTGTTGTCTCCAGCCATGGGAATTATCTTTGAAAAGCTGAAAAATGCAATCAGAGGAACATATTTAATGTCTACTAAAGAAATATTAATATACTTGTACATTGTATTGCATTTCAGTTTATGTTAAACATGAAATATGATGTGATTTCAGAACTATTCATGTTTTTATTCTAATATGGCTTTGCAAATATTAATTTAAACACTGGTTTTGGACTTGAGTAGTCTAAAACAATTGCACAACAATGGTATTGTATTATACAGTAATGTCAGTAAATAGTTTTCAACAGATGTATGAAATATACAGTTATAGATTTTAACATGATGTTTATTAATACCCTAAATTATTTTGAAATGATACTACCTTAATCAAAATATTTGTACCTTTTTGAAACCTGATTAGAAATAAGTATTATTGAATTACAATAAGATGAGTAAAGAATATATGTATATATTTTAGCTGATTAGATTATCTTAATATATTATTCAATTATCTTTATTTAAAAACTAAGAGGATAAGAGAAACTGATCCAAATATTATTTGTGAGGGTAGAAAGTTTGTTTGGTTAGATTCACTAACCAAACAAAGAGGTATATTACCTCATAGTGATAGGGAATGGTTTTAAGGTTAAGAATTACAAGTTTGGAAGTTCTTTGTTTTTTTTTATTCTATCACTTTGGTGTCGCTCAGAAACATGCAAAAATCATACAAGAAAAACTTTTTGAATTCTGTATTCAAGATGGAACTAAGAATAAACAATATTTACATAAACTCACTCATAAAACAAACTCAAAACTAGGAAATGAAATGTTTATCCATAAATGTTAATGGTCTAAATAATAGTAATAAAAGGAGAAGCCTATTCAAGTACATAAACTTACATAAACCACAAATAGTCTTTTTACAAGAGACACACTTATTAGATAAAGATATACACAACTTAAATATTAATAATTACACAGTACTAATAAACTCTCAATACAAAACAAAAAAAAGAGGAGTAGGTATACTACTTCGCAACTCAACTATAACACCTAAAATAATCACTACTCATCAAGATATATCAGGTATGTTTTGTCTAGTTTCAATAGAGTTAAATAAGAGAATTTATACGTTAGTAAATCTATATTGGATCCCAGGACTAGGATTAAAAACAGTTAAACAGCATTTTGAAGAGATAATTCATTTAACTAAGGGTAGCCTGATATTGGCAGGAGACTTCAACTGTATAATGAATGAAAAAGATACAGATTCTAAATCCAAAAGAAGAAAACAACCTATCTCTAAAGAACTATTAAAATTTATAGATACATTGTATTTAAAGGATATAAATGAATTTGCAGAACCAGACTCACTAATCTTCACATTTTATTCTCATAGATATAAAACTAACTCTAGAATTGATAGAATATATGTTGCCAATGACCTAATAACAAAAATCGACAAAGTCAAAATCATAAATTGTCCCTTATCTGATCATAATGCCATAGTCTTTGAGATAGAGCTTACACCATTTTATTCAAATCCCATTACTAGGATACCTTCCTATATCACAAAATTGACAGATTTCAAAGAATTTTATGAAGAAACAATCAAAAACTTTCTAGAAATAAATTACACAGAAGATATTTCAGAAATATATGTCTGGGATTCATTAAAAGCAGTTGCATATGGGAAGATATTATCCTGGTACATAAATAAAAGGAAGTTATGGAATAAAGATATGCTAGACTTACAAAACAAAGCAGATAAATTGAAAATGGAAATACAAAAGGGTAATGCTACTCAAGTTCAAGAACTTACACAAATCAATAAGAAGTATACAGAATTGCTACATCATAAGATTATGATTAACTTAGAAAAGATAAAAATAAACTCATACTCTACTAATTCAGCACACCTGAGATACTTAACTAATAGAACAAAAAAAAATAATTAAATCTAAGCAAATAAAAGAAATATTTATTCCTAATACTAACAAAAGAGTTACGGAACTAAATGATATTTTAGAAGCATTCAGACTCCAATTTAACATTGATAATTCCATAAATACTCATGATACACCTACTAAGGATATAAAAAAATACTTAGAAAACAATATTCATATTAAATTAACACAAGAACAAATAGACATTATAAACAAACCAATCAATATGACAGAATTAAAATCACAAATTAAAAAGCTCAAGACAAATAAAGCACCTGGCACAGACAATATGCTACCAGAATGTATAAATTAATTCCCAATCAAGCCATATCTTTATTATTAAAAGTATATGATATAGCCAATAAAGATTTCAATATACCACCCTCTTGGAAATATTCATTGATATCCCCAATTATCAAACCAGATAAAGATGAGAAGCAGTGTTCCTCATATAGGCCAATATCATTACTCAATATAGACTATAAGATGTTTATGGCTATATACGCAGATAGGATCAAACACTTTCTTCCTTTCTTAATTCACAAAGATCAAACAGGTTTTATTAAAGGAAGAAATACTTCAGATAATATTAAAAGAATACTAACATTAATAGATTATAGCAAACATAAAGTCCTAGATTTAAATGTAATCTCATTAGATATTAATAAAGCTTTTGATTCGGTTAACTGGAACTTTCTTTCACTAGTTTTAAAAGAATATAACTTTCCTTCTAATTTTAATAATCTTATCCAAATACTATATGAAAAATCTACTGCATATGTTAAACTGGGATCATATAGATCAGGCCCTATAACAATCAAAAAGGGAACTGAACAAGGTTGCCCTTTATCACCATTGTTATTTGCATTACTCATAGAACCCTTTGCAAATCAAATCAGATCAAACAATAACATAAAGGGCATTTGTATTAATAAAATGTTAAACCTTAAAATCCAACTCTTTGCTGATGACATACTATTAACTCTCTCAGATGCAAATGAGTCTTTCAATGCTCTATTTAACTCCATGAATAAATTTCAAAATATTTCAGGCTTAAAATTTAATGAAAACAAAACTAAAATTATGCCCTGTAATTGTAAAAAAATAATAATAATATAAACAAAAGATTTTCCAAATATATAGTAACAGAAAGTAAATTATTATATTTGGGAATAAATCTACTCAATGAATTAACAGATTCTCTAATATTTAACTATAATAAAATACTAGACAAAATAGAACAAACAATTGGTTACTGGAATAAATATATCTTTTCAACAACAGACAGATTATATCTTATTAAAATAATCATATTTCCCAAAATATTATACTTAATACAAAATTTTTCATTGCCACCTCCCAAATATATTATTCAAAGATACAATAAACTAATTTTAAATTTTCTATGGTTTCCAAATAAACCCCGTATAGCCTTAAATAAACATTTGCCAGATTGGGAAGATGGTGGAATTAATTTACCGGATATTGATTTATATATTACCTCATCTGTTATTAAAAACATAACACTATGGTTAAATAATTCATACACACCTATATGGAAACAAGCCCATGAGTAGATTTTCATAGAAATCAATTATAATCACATACAAGACAACTTAACAGTAATACCATCACCCCTTATATGGATGTTAAAAGATTATTTTTTAGGGAAAAGGAATAATATTAAAAAATTGCCATCAAACTATGTAAGCTCTACACTTTCAGTGTTCAAAACATATATAAACAAAATACCAAATATTAATTCTTGGATTTTTCTTATTTTCCCTATAGCTTTTACACCAAATATTCTAGATACATTCCAAATATCTAAAATAAATATACTTAAAGGAGAAACATTACTCTTTTGGCATCAACTTATAGAGAAAGGGAACATTCTAACAAAGGAACAGATAATTTATAATTATAATATAAATAAAGACAATTGGCTATTTTTACAAAATCTAAGGCATTTTCTTATAAATAAAATAGAGCAAATGCAACCTTCAGTTAGACATGAAGCTCCAAAACTCATTGAATACCTTATTCTTATCACAAAACAGCCTTATCAGGGTACAGGTTATTTGTCTAATATCTATAAAATTGTTAAAAAACAAAAACTATCATGAAAAATCATACTGGGATTATTATACTTTAATAAACAACCATCCTCCAGTTGAAGAAGAAAAAAGTAATATTCTAAAATCTTCCAAATTTTCTACATTATCAAAATACTGGCAATTATTCACTTGGAGATATCTACACAGAAGTTTCTATACACCACATAGGTTAGCCAAAATGTATTCTATTGAAGATCAATGTTGGAGATGCCATACCAAGATAAAAGCAGATTGGCAGCATGTTTTTTATGAATGCATATGTCTCAATATGTACTGGAAATCCAGTAACTATTTTTTTCAGACTGTTTATAATGATAATTTTCAATTAACAAAGTCTTTAATTTTATTCAACTCTCCTTTTCCAAACTGTGTACCAAAAAAAGACACTAAAATCCTATGGTCACTATTGGCAATTTCACATAAAATCATAACTATACACTGGAAAAATGAGGCTTCGCCTACGTTCAAGGAATTTGAGACTTTAACAACAACAGTTGCTCACATGGAAATTTTAACAGTGAAGAACAGAACTAAAAGATCTACTTCTTACTATTACTCTTGGATGAAAGTACTGGAAATACCGAAAAGATCGAAGAAGATATATCATCTTATGTTTCTAACTATATAATATAGAATTTCAATATTATTTGCATAGACACCAATGTAAATAGTTATATAATGGTTTGAAGTTAGTAATGTTTTAGAATTGTAAATACGTTATTTATCTTTATTTCATGTAATGTTTAAGACATCTTATTTGAAATAATAAAAAAAAATATTTAGTGAAAACGGGCCTTCTAAGACCCAGTTATACTTTCCCGGTAAATAAATGCAAAATAAAAAAAAATGTTTTATATATATATATATATATATATATATATATATATATATATATATGGGTCTACTTCAATCCATTGAAATTATCAAAATTATAATTGTTTGAAACTGAAACAACCAATCCCAGTTCCACAAAAGTGCATTTCAATGAAAACACACTTTCACGAAACTCAGTACATCGAACACAAAAAAAAAAAACACACATGCAAAGGAAAGTAACTCAAATTCATTTATGCAGGGGTCAAGCCCCTGTACCCCACCCCCCCCCCCCTGCTACTTATATATACTAATTCCAAGACTGCACTACATTGGGGAAAAGGGAATATTCCCTTATCCTCACTGTACTGCAATCTATAACAACTACTCGGTGTACTGAGTTTTGCAAAAGTGCATTTATATTGAAATGCACTTTTGCAGAACTGGGATTGCTTATTTGAGTTTCAAAGAAGTGTAATTTTGATGGGTCAAAGTAGACCCAAAACAAAAAAAATATATATATGTGTGTGTGTGTTTATATATATATGTAAAACTCAATCAGATAGGGGTCATGTTGAGCCAACCTACATTTTATCACACAATGAGCAGAAATGTCTCATTTTTCCAGACAATGGTCTAAAAGAAAATGTTTTTATTTGCCTAAGAGTTGAAAACTGTTGAGTTTGATATATCTACAGTGTAAACCAGATAGCTCAAGATAACACTACATAAGATGGGTGCCCAACACCGTACCAGATAAGCACAATACAGATAGAAAGACCATGACAACAAGGAATAAATACTAATTTTGATAACAGACATTCCTACTCTAGCATCAAATTGCCTGAGGAGGGCTACCAGAAAGCAAACAACCCAGATGTGTGGCATTTGCATTGTTTAATGTTAATTGTCATAATTTGTCACTCAAGGCCTAACAGAACACTGTGAATTTCTATACTTCCCAGTTAAGTGATTCATCTGTTTACCTTCTCTCCCCACTGCTGCACTTAAAGAAGCTAACATTTTCTAGAATGCTTTGATTTCTTTTGCTGGTCAGGGTTTGCTGGCCTTTACGTTCTCCCTTATATTAGTTACTAATGCAAGAGGAGCTGGCGTTCCTTCTGTGACATTGTTACCATGAAAAACATTTTAAGCTCTGAAGGAAAACTGTATAAGTGTTCCTAAATCAAAAATAAAAATGCAACAGCACATCAGCTAGAAATGTTTTTCTTTAAAGAAGAAGCATACAATTCACATCTCTCATGATTTGCCTTGGCAGATGTCAAGTATATGTTGCCCGTTTGAATACATTTTTGAACCTTAGATGCCATTTATTTTTTAATTTTTGTATAAAAACAGGCACAATTCTGAACATCATGAGTCTGCTGGTATTCATCTACAATATCAATAATATTTAAGGACAGTCCTGTTGCATTGCCTTTAGATCAGTAAACTTGCTCACTTCACCTTTTATTTACAATGCTTTCAGAATGTTTTGAGAGTTGTTTATATTTTCCCCATGAAATAACAGCTGAGAGTACAGATGTTTCAAACTCCTGTCATATTGAAAGAGTGTTGGAAATTCGTGATTGGTAATTGAAAAATGAATATGCAGAGTAGTAGAGAGCAAGACAGAAGATGAGTGATTAGTACTGAGATCAGGTTGCTGTACAACTCAGCCAGTGTGTATATAGTATCAAAGTAGTTGAAGATGAGGAAAATTTCCAATTGGGCATGCCTAAACTTGCAAAAAACATATAATAAGTTCCCAACAATGTTGATACTGGCAGACCTGTTATTGTTTGAAGACTGAGCATCATTAGTTGAATTAGTGCAGGTTATAATGCATGTCCAACCCAGAATTGTTGAACATGCTCCATCTTAGCAAAACCAAATCTACTCGAGCTACACGCTCTAGGGATATAAACCTCAACACAACAATGAATAGAACATGCTGGAGGGATAGATTCCCTTCGCAGAGACTTCCCTTACAATGGAACAGGGTCCCGATCTACATAAGACAGAGCCCCTCACTATCACTCTTCAAGAGGAACCTTGATGAGTGGATGGGTAACAGAAAGTTCACACCGGGGATCACACCAACAGCACTACTAGATAGGGGCCAAGGGTACTAGCTGCTAGTACAAGGGTCTAGGGAACTACTAAAGGGGCGGTGAATACCGCACAACGTGACTGGGCTAATATATGCCTTCGGCCAGATAGCTCAGTACCAACCTATGAACCTATATATAAGGATCCAGTTAAACAAGTGTGAATAATGGTTACTCACATGAGTTCCTAGTTGAAATGTATCTACAACAAAGCTTGCTTATTAATGCTACTGCTTATCAACTATATTAGCAAATAAGTCAGAGGGGACATATCAACAAAGCTGCTGTACTCAATGTGGTACTACAAGCAGACTCAAAGAAGGAACATCTGCAAATGATAGGGGACTAGAATGAAAAACTGAAGGCAGCTTTGATAAAACTGAGTACCGGCAATATGGTGGCACAGCAGCAAATGGAAGAAATCAGAAGAAACTGAAAACTGAGATAGGAGGGAAAATAGTGGAACAGACAACTTCAAGTATACGAAAAGGGCGCTTGAGCAGAAGAAAGGTCTGAATGGAGAGATCAGAGATAGAATCAGAGCTCTATTCAACTGGTACAAAGTGTCAGAGTTAGTTGGTGACAGAGGAATGCCAACAGAATGCAAAGTAAGGAATGCAAAACAGAAGTGTGACTAGTACTTCTGTATGACACAGAAACCTGGCCCATGAAGACAGAGCACCTAAGAAAGCTTGAAGTGATGGAGTTCCAAGTGCATTATATGGGTACTAGGATGTATACTGTAGGACAGACGGTGAAAGCAGGATATCAGAATAGAAGCCAAAGTAGCCACAATTGCAGATAATGTTAAGGAGAATAGATTATGATGATTTGGTCACATGTGCAGGAAAGCAGATAGCTATTTTGTGAGAGACAGGGCAAAGGCAAGAGAAGCTAATGTTATGCATCAAAGAGATTGGCAGAGTGCATGAGAAAAGATCTGTGACAGTCATGAATAACTGGTGGAAAACTAGCTCTACATCAGGTGAGATAGACATAGTGAATATAATACCCTGACCCCATGTAGAAATGGCAAAAAGCTGGATGATGATGAGGAATATAAACCGTACAAACTAAGTCTCTAAGAGACTAATCTTTTGTCCTTGTTTGCATAGCTGAAGATGTGGCACATTGCATTTAGTATAACACTATTATGAAATGCCTTACATGGTACAGTTGAATACCACTAAATTCAGTTTATTAATGACATGTAATGTCCTACTTTAATGGTTTGTAGAGCATCAAATTCAGTTTAGAGTGGCATGGGACAGCCAATATTACATCACTGAATTTGTAGTGTACTAAAATCAGCAGTGATAACTGCAGTGAGAATAAAACAGTAATCACTGCAATGCCATCAAAAATGCCTAAAACCCAGATAGGCGTTAAACTGTCTGGGGCAGCCATCTTCGCTTATGCTTGTCATCATCTAATCCAGTATACTACATTCCAAAATGGTTCATTAGTCAAATGAAGAAATGCTTCTGAAAGAGATTAACAAAAGTCACTTTAATAGCAATGATATAAGACTGAAAAATCAACACAGACACACATGTAGCAAAAAGGAAATTGTGGAATATAAAGAATTATGGTAAGAAATGGCAGATGTGAGAAGAAGTAAATATCATAAAAACACTGAAATAATATGACAGTGAATTCAGTCATTTGTGCTAGGTGAATGCAGGAAAAACAGTGTTTTGGACGCAAATGCCAATATACCATAAATATAAATAACTCTTAAAACAAGACACAGAAGTGTTTACCATCTTTATTAAGAAGCAAAAAGTTCAAAGCTAAACTGTGATATTTAATGGAAGGGGGGATAATGGAAAATGATAGCAAACAGTGCAGCATCAGTTTCCTGAAAAAATGTAAAGAAAACATTGCATTTCTAAGCCTCACAGACAGTGTTAATAAGATATGCTGTCTAAATAAGGAGTGCATGTGTAGTGTATTTGTTGATGTTAGGCCACATTCAATGTGTTGTTTAAGTGATGATGTGTTAACTATTAAAATATCACACAGTGTTAATGCAGCATACAAATTATTATATGACTATTTTGCAGCTGCATTTTTTTTATATATATATATATATATATATATATATATATATATATATATATATATATCTAGTGCATATAAATGAACACTATTACATAAATGTTCCTACTTTATTGCATGTGCTCATCTAGCAACTGAGAGGTTCCACATCAACCTGCCTTCTTACATGGTCAACAGATGTTTAATAATCCCTTCACTTAAACTAGTTCTGCCTTACTTTGTTTACACATTAACTAAATCAGTGTTGGATCATATAACTGATACCCTTTCTAACCATCAGATTAAATATCTCTATCATAAACCTTATCATGTAACAACATTTAGTTAAAAGCAGATAGTGTATACTGCTGCGCATGCTCACATATCTGAACCTTTACTTAAAAAAATACTAGTAATTCTTCTGTCTTCAAAGATTGCAGTAGCTATATACACACTAATCAACAACTTATTTTTGAAGAATTCTTCCATTCAATTACTTTCACTTATTTTTTCTACTTAAATATTCAGTGAGAGCATCATATTCTTAGACCCAACTTGCAAACTCGATCAAACAATTAGAATTCTAATTTGCAAAACAGATCACATATACACACACACACACACACACACACACACACACACACACACACACACACACACACACACACACACACACACACACACACAAACAAAATAAATGATCTCATACAGCATATGTTAAAGCCACAGGTATGTAAGAAATGTTTTATTAAGTGAAGCAGTGATATTTTGCTTTGCAGTTTATTATGATAGGGAAGCAAGATATAACATCTTACAATATGTGTTGAAATCAATATTTTTCATTATAGTGCTGAATGCAACACAGCTCTGCTTGGCAAATCCATGCAATACTTTTGTGATAAACATTGTTCTGTGGCAACTGGTTAGGTATGAATACAAAATTGTGCAGAGGCTGTATGAAAAGAATGAAAACTTTAGTTATTACAAAAACACAAGAAAAGAAGCAAACATTAGTAATAGACAGTGAAAGTAACAGTGTTTCATGCAATACGTAATGCAAACAGGTATGAGAGACAGACTTTTCCTCAGTAGTGCTGTGATATTTTTCTTTGCACTTTATGACTATAAGGAAGTTGGATGGATCATTTTAAAATGACTTTTAAAATTAGCATTTGCACTGGAGTGTTGAATATAAAAAAGATGCTATAACAATTGCTAGCAAGATAGAGTTATTCTGTGATAACAAGTGCTATTCTATGATAATAAATTGGGGGTGGGTATAAAACACCACATAAAGGACAGCTATTGATGTCCTTACATTCACTGCCACAGTATTCTTAACATATGGGATTCCCTGCTTTGGAAGTTAGACACCCAGCCAGTCTACCAAAAATTACTGTTGCTTTAAGGTATGCCACATGCCACCCAAATGCTCCTTGCATAGTGTAGGGCATAAAGGTGATATTCAGGCCTACCATAATCAGAACTTCTTTGCCACCTGTCCGAATGCATCTTTTCACCATTGGTCTGTTTACCTGTTTCCATTTTCCACCAGTTGAATGTATTTTCATTCTCCAGTGATTACCTACACCAGTTTGCTGATTTTTACCAGTTGCAGATAAGTGCCCTAATTGGGGTTTTTGTTTTTTATTGTTTTCTTTTTTTTGTGCTCCTTGAGGATAATATCATCCAGAAAGGATAAATGCCAGTGTGGGAGACAGATTCCCCATAAAGACCCACCATGATGTGCCTTTTTTGCCTAGGAGCTTCTCATAATCATTCATCTTGTTCAATTTGTCAGGCATTTGTCCCAAAAAAAAAAACTTCACAGTAGGCTTTCTTCCCTTTCTTTGTACTTTGAGAACCAGCATCTTAAGCTTCTCTGTAAGGATGCAATGGAAGGAAACTCCCACCCTGAGGGTCAGCCATTAGGGAAGAAGAAGGTGAAAAAGGGACTACCAGAATCTTCCACTGTCTAGATGTTTCTCCTGAGGTCATTACAAACCTGGAGGCTCACCTGGCTATGTTGTCAGATTTCTCTGCCAAGACTATTTTGGATGTTGGTGAGGATCCTACTGGCAGCACGTGCAAAGATGCTTTGCAGGCTTCTGTTTCAGATGTTCAGGGGCAACCTCAGTTGATTTTTTTATGAGGTGCCTAGGGGAAATTCCTCAGATTTTTATAGGGTCCAAAGGCAAATCAGCAGACAGTAGCCAAAAACAAGCTAAAAACATAAAGAAAAGTGGCAACGAGCTGATAAAAAAACCAACAACTTTAATAAACAAAACCTTGAGTGAGCGCTTTCATCTCGTATATTTAACATTAGAGACTTCTTCTGACTAAGGTCATATTCAAATTACATCACTTGTAAACTCTATTTAAAATCACATGCACCAATTAAAACACAGTATCATGCTCATTTACTACTAAAACTTAGTGTCTGAAAAATATCAATGTTTCAGCCCTTTTATTTTCAAGTACATAATAAAATCCTCTCTATTATTTAAGCCTGGAGGAAAACAGGCATTCAGTCTGACCTGCCAACAGTATTCTAACCATCCCAGCTCATCCTCTGTATTTAATATACTGTTAGTATTATCTAGGGTTTCTAATACCAAAAATTAAAAATCAGTCTTACATTTATTAATTTTATAATGTTTACTTAGTGCATTTTTATCATCCCCTGTTTGGACTGCATATTTATGTTCAAAAATTAATTTGTTTAACTCCTAGGTAGTTCTACCTACATAAAATTATTTACAATCCAAACACGCTATCATATATACTACATTTTTGGATTTACAATTGAATAACCCTGATATTTTCACTATATACTTTCATATATTCATCTTACAACTTTCAGTAAATAATTAATTGCATAAATTGCAGTTATAACATTTAATCATCCCTTGTTTTACTGACGTGTCTGGATTTATTTAATTTCCCTTGAAAGAAAGTTCTTAAAACGTTTTCCTTTCTTTTGTGTGAAAAAAATGGGAATTATTTATGGCTAATAGTGAAATTACCAAAAAGATAGGATCAAGACCTTTTTTTCACACAAAAGAGAGGAAAATGGGCAGGGGGAATATGAAAGTAAATTGGGAGAAATTTTGGCTGATGAAAAATATTGTAAAAAAGTCACAATGAAGGAAGTTAAAAAAAGGGTATTCCTTCATTGATTCCTTTATAGATGAATGGTTCTACACAGGGAGAATTGATGAAAAAACAAGAAAATATTTGTCTATAACAAATCCCAAATTGAGTCGCATCTTTGGAATTCCAAAGATCCACAAAGACATTGATAAATTGCCATTAAGACCCATAGTGTCCAGTACTAGTAAAACTGAGGGGTTATCTGTCTTTGTAGATAAACATTTACAGAAAGTAGTCCCTCATAACCTAACATATGTTAGAGATATGTTTGATTTTTTAAAGAAGTTAGAACAAATTAATGTGCTTGAGAATGACTTAATGGTGACCTCAGCTATTAAGTCTTTGTACACAGTGATACCAAATGATGATGGGATGGAAATTGTGAGAATAGAATTATTAAGATCCACATTATTTTCCCCTAACACTGTAGGTTTATTGATGGAAATGATTGATATTGTTTTGAATTACAACCTCCTATCATTTTATGATGACATTTTTGTACAAACAAATGGGGTGGCGAAGGGAGCAGCATTAGCTCCAAGCTACGCAAATCTCTTTATGCATGGATGGGAAGTGGCAAATGTGTTAGAAAATGATTTCAAAAATAATATCGTAAAAATGTATTGATTTATTGATGACATTTTTATGGTATGGAGGGGAAATAAGGACAACTTGGAAGAATTTATATGTTATTTAAACAATGTCAGCCCATATTTAAAATTTACTCCACTTTGATTCAAATAAAATTAATTTCTTGGATGTAACAGTGTACAAGAGGAATAATAGGTTAGCCACAAAAGTTTATAAAAAAGAAGTACAAAACAATATGTATTTACATTATACTAGTATGCATCCAAAGGCAACAAAAATGAATAGTGTGAAAGGGCGGATAACCAGAATTAGTAATTTGACAGAAAAAGATAGGGATTTTGTAGAAGAAGCTAGTGAATTTTGTAATAAAATAATCAGTAGGGGGTATCCAGAAGAGGACGTTATGAAAGTTCTACAAGAAAATATAAATAAGAGAGAGAACAAAGAGGGAAGAAATTACAACAAAGTATGTAGATCACCCCAGGAGTACAGAACAGTGATGGCAGTGCAAATAGTGCTGATTCTAGTTCCATTAAGGAAGTCATAAATAGAAATTGGGAATTATTTAGCGCTAATAGTGAAATTACCAAAAAGACAGGATCAAGACCTTTTTTCACAAAAGAGAGGAAAAAGTTTTAAGAACTTCTTTCAAGGGAAATTAAATAATTCCAGACACGTCAGTAAAACAAGGGATGAGTAAATGTTATAATTGTAATTTATGCAATTATTTGTTTACTAAAAGTTGTGAGATGAATATAGGAAAGTATATAGTGAAAATACCAATGTCATTCAGTTGTAAATCCAAAAACGTAGCATACATGATATTGTGTTTGGATTGTAAATAATTTTATGTAGGTAGAACTACCCAGGAGTTAAACAAATGAATTTATGAACATAAATATGCAGTCCAAACAGGTGATGATAAAAATGCCCTAAGTAAACATTATAAAATGAATAAATGTAAGACTGATTTTAAATGTTTAGTATTGGAAACCCTAGATAATCGCAACAGTATATTAAATATAGAGCAAGAGCTGGGGTGGTTAGAATACTATTGGCAGGTCAGACTGAATGCCTGTTTTCCTCCAGGATTAAATAATAGGAGGATTTTATTATGTACTTGAAAAGAAAAGGGCTGAAACATTGATATTTTTCAGCAACTGAGTTTTGGTAGTAAATGAGCATGATACTGTGTTTTAATTGGTGCATGTGATTTTAAATAGAGTTTATAAGTGATGTAGTTTGAATATGACCTTAGTCTGAAGAAGTCTCTAATGTTAAATGTATGAGATGAAAGTGCTCACTCAAGGTTTTGTTTTGTTTATTAAAGTTGTTGGTTCTTTTATCAGCTCGTTGCCACTTTTCTTTATGTTTTATATGGTGCCTGAGGATTGTTATTTTCTTTATAAATGTCCTACTGCTGACCTCTCTGTAGTGTCTGTAGCATCTGATAAGCAGTCTTAATTGCTTCCTTCACCCAAGTTATTGCCGTCTTACAAGTACTTCAGAACTAAGGAAAGACTAGGTAAGAAGGTTTACACGTCCACTACCCTAGCTTTTAGGGCTAATAATTATCAAACCCATATGTCTAGGTATGTGTTGGCTCTTCTTTTTCAGGCCTGTCATCTTATTTCTGATTTTCCAGGCTCTGAAGGTAAAATGTTTGTTATTTCCTTGCTAGGGACTTCCTCACAAGTTGTTCATCATTCTATTAAATGTTATGATGTGGAAGATGCTTCTTCTAGTGCTGCTGTTTTTGGTTCAATGATAAGGAGGTATTCTTGGCTTAGGCTTTGACCTCTACCTGATGATATTAAAGCTAAGTTGATGGCTGTTCTTTGCATTATAAATTTTTGTTTGGAGAAGCAGCTGCTTGCTTGTTTGAATCTCTTCAGGATAAGGGCAAGGCTTTACAGGTGCTTAAACATGTGTTTGTTTCTCCTGTGCCTATATTTCAGATAAACTACCCCGCTATGCCTGCTTTTGTTCATAGGCAATCTCACCCTTCTACTAAAGGTCTAAAGAGTGGCAAATAGGCTCCTTCTGCTAAGACTACTCAGTTTTCAGTGCTTCTGAAGCCTTACTTTCAGGACAAACGAGGTGCTGTATGACTATACATCTTTTCCCAGACACATTCCTCTTTATCTTTGCTTTCTCTTTCTCTTCCTGTTTGGCTTCAGATCAGTCAGGATTATTGGGTTCTGTCAGTCATTCATCAGGGATACTTCATGGTGTGGAATTCCCATTCTCCTTTTATGAGCATTCCTCAGCCTCCTTGGGAACAACTTCCCTTTTTCCCAGAGGTTCTTCAAAATCTCCTGACTCAGGGTACTATTCAAGAGGTGCCTGTGTCCCAAAAGTGGAAAGCATTCTACTCAAGACTGTTTCTAGTGCCCAGAAAAGAGGGCACTTAGAGACCTATTCTAGGACTCTCTTATCTAAACACTTTTCTAAAAGTGCCTTCCTTTTGGATGTTGTCCCTTCAGATTCTATTTCCTCTCTAGCTCCCTCAAGCCTATATGTTATCTCTGGATTTCAAGGATGCTTATCTCCATATTTCAATCCATTCTCTTTTCAGGAAGTTTTTGTGTTTCTCTGTTGCTTCCTGGCATTTTCAGTTCTCTGCCTTGCACTTTGGCCTTTCTGCTGCCCCAAGGGTGTTCACCAATTGAGTTGCTCCTGTGATTGTTTTTTGCAGGCTTCAAGGGATCCAAATTTTTCCTTACTTCAACAACCTACTGATTCTGGCTTCCTCTCCAGATACCCTTTTGCAAAATCTTAATTTTGCCATTTCCCTTCCTCACAGCCTGGGTTTTCTATAAATTTCAAAAATTCTTCCCTGACTCCTTCTCAGGATTATGTTCTTCTGGGTTGCAGGATTCAGACGGTACCACTGCTTGCATCCCTGCCTCGCTAAAGGTCTTAAGACTATTTTTTTAATTCCACACTTTTCTTCCTCTGGCTCCCATTACTGCCAGGGAGTTTCTGAGAGGTCTGGGTTTCATAGCATCCACCATTCTGATGCTGTCTCTGGCCAAACGTCATATGAGAAAATTTCAGTGGTTTCTGAAGTCAGTGTGGCTTCAACATGCACATCCTCTAGATTTTATAGTTCTTCTTCCTTGTCACAGACAGGAACTTCACTGGTAGATTCAGCAGTTGTCTCTGAATCCAGGGAGCCTTTTTCATCCCCCTCTTCCCTCTCAGGAATTGTTCACAGATGCTTCAGACATGGGAAGGGGGAGACATTTGTTTCCCTAAAAGCACAGGTGGTGTGGTCACCTCATCAGTAGAAGGAACACATCAGTGTCAAAGAGATGAGAGGTCTTCTGCTGGCACTTCAGGCCTTTCATCCTCTTTTCTCTCCAGGACCTCTCCAGGTGTTCACAGACAATACCACAATGATGTGGTATATCACCAAACAGGGAGGAATGAGATCTTATCTTCTTTGCCAGATGGCACGTCTGGTATGGGATCTTGGGTCTATATCAAATATTCATACTTCCAAAATGTCGAATACCATATGTTCAAGACCATATGGTCGATATTTGGAAGTTTGAATATCTAATAAAAAAAAAAAGAAAAAAGAAAAAGAAAAACATACACTAACTGTGCAAGCAGGGGGCAAGCCCCCCTGTACCCCCACACCCCCTACTTAAATATACCAACTCCGAGACCACACTTCAGTGCAGAAAAGGGAAATTCTCCCATTCTGCACCATATGGCGCCTTTAAAAGTCAACCTTCGAACACTTGAAATGTCGAATATTTGGTCTCGACCATATACCGTTCGACATTTCAAGCATTCCTTTAATTGACATAGACCCGGGTTCTTGTTGTCAAGTGTCAAGTGACTCTTCAGGAAGATTATATCCCTTCTAATCAGAGCATTGTGGAAGACACTCTGAGCAGGTTCTTAACTCAGTCCCATGAATGGATGCTTCACAGGGATGTGTTTCTGGACATTATCCACCAGATGGGTACTCCTCAAGTGGATCTTTTTGCCTTTCCTCTGAAAAGACAACTTCCTCTGTTTTGTGCCAGAGTCCCAGATCCTGTGGTGTGGAAAGTGGACACCCTCTCATTTTCTTGGAAGGAGGTGTTTCTTTATGCATTCTGTCCCCTTCCTCGTATTCCAAAAGTCATGTTCAAAATTCAACAGGATGCTCCCAAAATCTTGTTGGTGTCTCCCATTTCACAATGACTGCACTGGTTCCTTCTACTTCTGCATCTAGCCAGGGGCAATCATGACAAGTTACCTCACAGGGTGGATCTACTTTCACAAGCCAAGGGATCTCTCATCCATCCCCATCTCTCCACTCTTCAACTGTCACTGTGGATGATAGGATTTTGACTCCTTATAGGCACCTTCTTTTCCTGAGGATGTGCTGCAAGTCCTGCAGGAGGCCAAGAAACCTACTACTAGGAAAGTAGAAGAGGTTTTCTATTTGGTGTCTCTCTCGTAACCTGGATCTACTTACTATGGAAGTTCCTTTGGTTCTCTCTTATTTTTGTGAGATGTACAATGCTGGTTTGGCCTGTTCTTCTGTTAAGGCCCACTTATCAGCCATCTCTGCCTGCCTGCCTTTTTCTCCTCCTTTAGCTTCTATATTTTAGGTCAAATGATTTCTTAAAGCCATCCTTATTACTAGATTTCCCAGGAAGCCTGAACCTCGTCCCTGGGATCTTAATTTTGTTTTGGAAAAGTTGACTCAGGCTCCTTTTGCACCTGCTGCTTCTGCTTCCTTGCAACACTGTTCCCGGAAGACTGTTCTTTTGTTAACTCTTATTCAGATGGTGTCTGAGTTGCAGACCCTTATAGCATGTCCTCCTTTTTTGATCTTTCATGAGGACAGGGTGTCCTTGCACACTAGCCCTTCTTTTATGCCTGAGGTGGTTAATGAGCTATCACTTAATCAGTCTATTAATCTGTCTACATTTTCCCCTCTCCATAATTTGATAGTGAGAGGGCACTGCATACTTTGGACGTGCATAGACAACTCAGGGTTTATTTGGATAAGACTAAGGCTAGTAGAAAATATGATCAGTTATTTGTTTCTTTTCCTCCTAGATTTTGTGGGACTTGCTGTACCAAACAAAATATTTTTTCTTGGATTTCTAAGGCTATTTCCTTTTGTTACACTTTTTATGGCAAGAGTCATTCATCTTCAGCTAAGACTCATTCTACTAGAGCTGTGGCTTCTTCTGGTGCTTTTTTCAACAGCTTAGATAATAATTCTGTTCTTGAATCAGCCACCTGGACTTCTGTGAGCCAATCATTTCTGATTATTGGAAACCTGAACATCACCTTTATGCTCTACTCACCTATGCAAGGAGTGTTTGGATGATGTTCGTCATACCTTAAAGCAAGAGTAATCTTTGTTAGACTGCCCAGATGTTGAGCTTTCACAGAAGGGAATCTCATATGTTAAGAATACTGCAACAGTGAAGGCAAGGACATCTACCATTATGGTAAGATTTTACACAGCTGTACTTTCTAACAGAAGTCTTTTTTGCAAAGCATCTCTCCCTTTTTGTAATATAGTTAAAAAAGCAGACAGAGAGAAATAAAGAAACTGTGGAAAAAAAAAACTCTTTAAAGGAAGATGTTGACTACTGCAAAAATCACACATTTTTAAGTGTCTTCATCTCTTTACATGAATAACACTTCTTTAGAATACACTAATACACTAAAATCACAGATTAAATAGTGTGAGCACATCATCAGTGCAAATTAGTGAGCCAGGCGCGTGATACTTAATGTAACACCCTAACAAAGCATTGGATACAATAAATCAACATTGGATTAAAATAAAGAGCAAGACGTTAAAAGTGTATTTCAGATTTCTGGCACTTTTAATCCTGATACTATCATTTTGACAGTTATGTGGTCTACAGTATTGAATCTGCCAGCATAATTATTTGTACTCCAGGATTCTTGAAAGGTCTCCTGCCCTAGGTCTTAAAAGTATTGTACAATTACAAAGAACAACATTTTTTCCAGTTAGGACAGGACTTAGAATACTAACAATGCCTGCTTTTTCTAGTTTTATACTGACTTTTTAAAAAATATTTATAGATTTGATATGACAATTTCTATGTGGTTTTAAACTTTTACAAAATATTTCAAGAATAGTATGTCAGCTCAGATAACTGATGTGTTGCAATTATACTATATATTTGCTTCATACTGTGTGTTGGACACTCTCAAAATGTCCATCAGTAAATTTACAGCAACTGCCACAAGGTTTCTGAAGTTCTTCATATTCAAGAAAATCATTGAGTTTAGCAGCATCAGCCTTCTTGTTGATGAGCATAGGATCTTTGACTAAAAGACCTCCAAAGTCCATATTACCTGAAGAATATGCTAATTAGTCTTGTTATAAAAACTAAATCCATATAATAGGGTATTCTCGTAGCATTAGAATAATCAGTCCCATCAGTACTAAGTTCTCTTTATGAGTCTAAACCATTATAAAAGTGGATTTCTATTCTATGTCTGTATGATGTAACTTCCTTGTCTATAGTTTCAGCTTAATCTCTGTCATATACTTTCTCCTCAAACCTCATTAATGAGCCTTTTCTATAGTGTTATTTGTCAGTCTAGAAAACCATATAAACTGTGCTTTGACAAAACTTTTCTTAATGTATTTGCGATAGCTGTTCTTGTACTATTGGTAAGAATTCACAACAAACGTTTTATGAAAAACTTTATTCTCAAGCACATTGTTATCTTCAGAAAGGGTAACTTTAATATATAAAAGTCTATTTATAACTGAGTACTTTTTGCTGCAAGTTGTAAAATTTATTTTATTCAATCCTATGCATAAAGAAATAAAAAAACTTCCTTTTAAGAACCAGTACATAAAATCATCTGCAGAGTACCTGTAAAACAGGACCTTAGCTTCACCTTACTGCTTCTCTTTTCTTACATTTACTATTTTCCTTAATGTAAAAAAAAAAAAAAAAAAAGGTTTAGAACTACATTGAGAAAAGAAGGTTTCCTATCAAATGTTTGAAACTTACCTTAACGTCATTTATAAGGTCAAGGTTAAAGTTGCAAAACTTTAAAATTGCGAGTGGAAATCCAGTTGCCTCTGAAACAGTGACACACAGCTTGCATTCATGGTTTTGAGTGTCGCTGATTACAATTGGATCACACTACAGTGGAGATCAGGAAAATGACTCTTTTCCACACTGTAGTTCAATCTCAGAGTTAGAATATATAATTAGCAGGGGGTGTGGGCTCCTGCAAAACAGTAAAAACAGCTTTCTTTTTGAGGAAGATGAGCATTTCAGAAAATGCTGAATGTCAGTTCTTGGCTTACAAACCTTCAAAATTTTAAACAAAACAAGAGATTTCATTAAACACTAACATGTTTTTCATGGTTTTGATAGCAAACCAAAAAGAGCATAAAGAAAAGAGGACATTATGTCCCCAATCAGCTTCTGTGGTGAGTACCCCCTCCCCTCTCAAACTCACTCTCCTCTGTGTTGGAATGCATGTGTACAAAGCTTCTATATTAGTAGTAACTAACAGTAAATTACCTTCACTTTCAAGTTAAACCTTACTCAGTTCATTAAAAAAATATACCCAGAATCATATAGCCAAAATGTTGATATTGGAACATGGGACTAAGTTTAGTGCCCAAATAAATAGACAAAGGTTCTGTCTCAGAATTTTTGTATGCCACTATCGGTCTGAAAGGTAGGCATGTTTGAGTTATGTGAATATTATGGATTCTGAAAATATCTCCTATTATAAGATTTTGTATAAACAATACCTTAATATATTAGCATTAATAAAGCCATCATGTCCCATTATACAAAACCTATATCATGGTAGCTTGAAAAAACTTAGGCAAGTTTATCTGTTTAATTTATATTATCATTTAACAACTTAAACATACAGTCAGTATATTGTTACACCAACCTTCCACTCTTCTATATTTGTAAACTTCACATCCTTTATATGTTTAAGTTATCTGATCACTAAGTGTTTATTCTCAGCCTTGATGCATTTGAAATACTAGAAGAAATAACTAATTCTGGACAATACAATCAAGCAGTATATATATTTAGCAAATAAAGAAAATATAGTCTAATTTAAAGAATGATTATGATGGAGACATGGTTTAAAGTTGCTAAGAGTACCCCAGCAATGCAAGGTTATAATGCTTTACACACCTTTAGACCTGCTATTGCACAGGAGGGAATGGAATATGGGGGAGGGTCAGTCTATATTAAGACTAATCTCACATCTAGACTAGCTAATGTGTATGATCTACTGGAACTCAAACGTGCAGCTCACCATAAACATGGTGCTGTACCATATCCTTGCAACATATAGGTTCCCTTCCATGTCCCAGGAAAACCATACTACCAATCTCAATGTACTAGAGTCCCTCACCATTCAATCCAATATAATATTCATGGAGGATTTCAACTACCCTACTATAGACTGTGAATCCTACACCACTTCTAATGCACAAGTAATTCCTAAATTTTGTTAATACCAAAATCCTAGAACAGTCAGTCCATTCTTCTACATGGGGTACAAACATGCTTGACCTTGTACTTACAAACATGGGGGGGTGATGTTCCTCACTGTGCAATATCTTCGCTCTTCAGATCTGACCGGTATTACTTAAAACAAAAATTAAATCTGGGGATCCAGCAAAACCAAAAACCTTTAAGAACTATTCCAAGGCTAACCTCTCTATGCTAAGCAATACCTTGGCTAAATTCCAAGCATCCCAAATCCAGTAAACACCATAGAATACACTGAGTTATTTACAAAATTTCTGTACAGCTATATTGATAGATGTATAGACCTAGCTGTGCCCACTCATATTAAGAATAAGACAAACTCATAAGACAAGCCGCTCTGGTGGAATCACACTATCAATCGGTTATACGACAAAAGAAAAAATCTTGGCCAAGGGTAGAGGAACAAAGCAATACATAGTAAAAGCCCCCTGACCAATCTAACCAGGCAGCTAAGAGGGGTAATTAATACGTCAAAGGCTAAATTTGAAGAAAAAATAGCTTCTCATGCAAAGGAAAACTACAAAGCTTTCTACAGCTATGTCCATAACCTCAGAGGAAATGCACAAAGATGCATAGAATTTATTGTAAATGGCATTGCCCACACTGAACTGAGACCATTGCCAAACTTTTGGCTGACAGGTTCAGCTCAAATCCCCCCTTGATAATCCAAAGGAAATGCCACATAACACAATCCCCCCAACCATTACTGGAGAACAGGCCATTAATGCACTTTCCAAGGCAAAAAAACACTGCATCAATGGGCCCCGATAATATCCCAGGATGTTTAACAAATTGAATGAAACATGACCTCTCTGTTCCACTTGAATCACTTTTCCACTGGAGCCTTCAGTCAGGTTTTGTGCCCAAGGAATGGAAGATGGCTACAGTCCTTCCCTGCTCAAAGGAGGTCTAACCAGTGATGTGAGTAACTACAGTCCCGTAAGTCTTGACAGTCTCATATGTAAGGCCATGGAAAGAAACATCATACACAAGGTAAATGAGGATAAAGATAACTTGCAAACACTGGACCCATCACAGTTTGGCTTTTTTTTAAAAGAAGGTCATGCCTATTAAATCCGGTGGATTTTTTTTGAGAGTCAGCAAAGCACTGGATGAAGGTAAGACTGTGCACACAGCTTACCTCAACCTGGCCAAGACTTTTGATACAATATCCCACTTGGGTATTATAGACAAGCTCACTAATATAGGTATAAACTCTTTTATCACCTGCTGGCTGGATAGCCAGCTGGCTCACTGATAGAACCCAGGAGGTCAAAATAGGTGAGGCCACCTCCACAAAGAGGTCAGCCACTAACAAATCTCCCAGGGCTTGGTATTGGGCCCATGACTTTTTGGCATCTATTTCTCTGAAATGGAAGCAAATTCTGAAAGTTTATGGCTGACATAATTTTGTAGATAACTGCAAGCTGGAGGTTATCATTAACTCCCCTGCAGACACTAACGTTCTTCAAAAAGTTCTATCTCTGACTGATAAATGGTGCCAAAGCAATAGTCTTAAACTCAGTGCTAAGAAATTGATAATTATAGCCTTTTGTAAATCAACCATCTTGGCTAATTACCCTGTTGATAATACATCCCAAAAAGTTGACTTATTAATTTCTGGTCCTCAATGTCCTGTTTGGATGCAGGACATAATTATTCTTTCTGGAAAACTTGGCTATGCTTAGAAAGGCCCCTTGGGTCATTACCCTAGTAACAGTTTATGAATCTATGAATAAACATGCAAATAAATAAAAACTAGTATAATTAAAAAATAAATAACATGCAGCCAGTGGTTATACTGTGTACAAAAACAGGGTTAAATAGTTAATATCTAACATAAGGGGAAAGGGTGTGCATCATTTGGGCAGCATGGAGTTTGTAGTACTTTGCAACAGGGAGATACTGCAACCATGGACAAGATAAAATGAAAGAAACAATGCTTCAAGTTAAAACATATGATTAGCAATTAAGTAATGGAGTTTTTTTTCTGACAGTCTTGCTTGCAGATTTGCAGTTGTTTTTGCAAAGAGATATTTGTGACAGTTCACAAAAGAGTCATGTATTTTTATAAAATTTCATTACCTCAAAACATGTTCTCATAGAAATGCTTGGGATTTTATAACTATCAGACAGGTTTAAACAAGAAGATTAAAAAATGGTGACTTTGTGGCCTAGGATGCTTCTTTTGTTAAACATATGTGAGAAGTCTAAAGATGATATTTCTCAGATGTCATTAGGTAATTGGACAGAAAGGAACCACTTCCATGTAAGAGGATTCATGTGAATTTAAGCAATGCTGAGGAAGGTAAAATTACAAAGTAATCTATCTAAAGCACAAAATGGCTTTTCATTAATTTTCTAATCCCTGGAATGATCACAATTGCTGTACAGAAACACTGAATATAAGAAGTAGCAAGTTACTGAAATAAAAGTTAAGACGTTAATTTTTCTCTTTTATGTAGCTACTTCATTATGCAATGAATGTCAAATTTCAAAATAGTGGAGGTGAAGACATGTATTTTGATACAAATGGTGACCCACCAGTAAGGTATGACATCCTTAACTTTGCCTTGTTCCCTAATGGAACCAACAGGTACAGCAAAGTCGGTAGCTATGAGAACAAAGCCTTTGGAAGACCAGAGCCAACAGTCAATGTGAAAGACATTTTATGGAATGAAAGATTCAGTCAGGTACTTGTAACTCAGTGTTACCTATTATTCATGTTCCTATAAATACAAAATAGTTCCTTTTGTCTTTATTTCTTCTTGCTTTCTTTCATTTTCTTTCTTTGTCTCCTCCACAGATAGTATTTAACCATATGTTTAAGAGTAGTAGAATGACCTTTATCTGTGAAGTCTTATCTATTTTATTTGTCACTGTTTATTACATTGTAGGTGGTCTATGACTGGGATTCATAAGGCTTTTAAAAGGCATAGGGCAGTACCATTAACCTGACCTGCAGTCTTGCTACACAGATTTAAATCGGAAACAGTATAGCATGTAACAACACAAAGTTCCTCAAGGGAGGTGCAATAGTATAATCAGTCCAAAGGCAGCAGAATTCAACAGGTGAAAAACAAGAAGTGTTACATAATACCATAGAAAATAAACATTCTAATCTATATCATTAATGTCTAGCAAGCTACAATGTAAATAAGGGAAAAGTAAAAGTAAAGAGCAATCACTTACTATTATTAGTTGAATGGTAGACAAACTGTGTGCAGCTGACAGGAGACATCTAAGAAGTTATGCAGGTTAGAAAAATGTGCAGTACAGATAAAAAGAAAATGGATGAAACATTTCCAGGCAAGCCAGTAAAACAGGAGCTATAGAATATATGTAAAATGCAATGCAAGGTGTCTTGCCCCTTCTGGAAAAAAAAAAAAAACTTGCTTAAAGCTGAACGATTCCTTTTTATGTAATAGGCAGCTTTCAATTTTTCTGATCAAAGAGGAGTTGCATAAACACTCAGGTTTGATGATTTGCTAACCGGGTCTATATTAAATCAGCGAATGCTTAAAAAGGGAATGCTGATTTATCGACCCCATGTAAGTGAAAGCTTGCAATCTCGAATACTCGGAACAGCGATTTTTTTTCCCAGGGAAAAAAATCACTGTTCCAGAAAAAAAAATAAAATAAAATCTTCAAAACATTGCATAAAGTGGGGGGTGCAGCCTCCACACTCCCCCTACTTAAATATACCAACTCCAAGATTGCACTACAGTGATGAAAACGGCAAAGTAACAGAAGAAGCCAAGCGATTTCTTTCCCAGGGAAAGAAATTGGTTATGTGCTGTTTCGCTATTCTGCTGTTTCATGCTTTCAAGTTCAATCAAGACGCATTAGAAGGATTGCATCTTCAATTATATAATAGGAATCCTTGCTAACAACAGACAAGTGAACTTAGGAATAGATTCAGAAACAGACCCAGGTGCGAGTAGTAAGGCTATAACAAAAAGGGCCTATTAATGTGAACTCAAAAATCTGTGATTCAAAGACTCATTAGTTGCAATAAGGAAATACCTCATTATCAGCTGAGATGCTTGATGATTACTACAGGCACTAATAGGTCTTTTTCTGCTGCCCTTGTCATAATCACTGCTGGAGGCCGATGCATCATATTAGCACAGGCACCATCCATTCATTTCCCCATACACGTACACATTCAATCTCTCACACTCACACACACAAACACACACACACACACACACACACACACACACGCACACAAACACAGACACGCGCACGCGCACACACACACACACACACACACACACACACACACACACACACACACACACACACACACACACACACACACACAAATACACAGAGACCCACACACATAGACATTGCCATACATCTTTCCTGTCCCTGATTTAACACAACACCTCCAGTGTTGCCTGTTACTTTTCACTATCCCTCATAAATTGAATGATTATAGTTATCAATAATGACAGATATAAGCATTTCATTCATCTTATTGTTCAGTAAATGCAAGCCTTGTTGCCCTGTTAACTTTTTAAGTGGACAACAGCAATAATGAAAATGACTTCCTAGTTTTGTCTGGTACCCCCTGCCTCAATTTGTCTGGAAGTCTTGAGAATGCCCCCTGTACCTCACAAACCATTAAAGTCAGGCAGTACTGATAGAAATTAAAGCTTCATACTCCTTTTTTATGTCTGCAGGTTTTTTTGTGCTACAAAACCTGAGTTTTATAAATGGAAAATAGTAAAGAGTGTCTCCAAAAGGTATTAATGGCTGCAAACCTTACTGTTTTATTAACTTTATAAGTGGATTAGGCAAAGGTATGAAAACTCTTGGTGTCTAATTATCCCTCAGTATTGCTGGATTTATTTGGAAATAAAGCAGAGTTAAGTATGACAACCCCACTTCACGCAACAGATACACAAACACACACACACACACACACACACACACACACACACACACACACACACACACACACACACACACACACACACACACACACTGTCACCTTACACCATATACACATTAGCTCTTATGTTACCTATATGTTAACCTCCCCAATCTCAATTACTGAAAGTAATTGCTAAATGGCAGCTTTTCTCTGAGTTTATTTCTCAACTGGTGGTAAGGATTTACACAGCTTTGCTGTGTAAGAGACTTATTGTAGGCATATTTGGGAGAAGAACACATTTGCATGCTAACTACCATATGCTGCTCCAAAGAATAACTCATTAACATTTGCAGTAGGCCAGAGACAACACACTGTGATGCTGCACCTCTTCAAGATAAACATTATGATGTATTGAAAAATCAGAAATGGTTGCCGCCAACAGTAAAACTGCTTTATCACTGCAGTGACATTTCTGAATACTGGCCCTAGTGTCTAATTTAATGGGATAGCTTAACTACATAGATGTAATGCACCAGCCTAATACCTTTGAGTTTTTACTTTTATAAACTGCTTGTTACTTTTGGAAGAAATTTTAGTAAACTGATTAGTAAAAAAGGTTCATAAGAACTTGACCTATTAGGAATAATTATTCATGCCTTATTTGGATAATGGTAAAACCTATCATTGTCACGTAAAGTTTCAGGAGATTTGTCTTAATATCAAACGTTCCTGATATGATTGCTTATATTTATTCTGTATTGTGACACTATGCTGCGATAATAGGGATAATAGGTTTTCACGTTATACATTTATAGTGGATTTTATGAATAAACATATTTTACAGAAAAGACAAACCCCCAGACTTACTAATCTTCTGTGTAAGACTAGATTAGTCTTACATGGAAGCGCCAGTGTAAGAGTATGATGGCAGCGTGCCATGCACATTAATGAGGACGTGCTGCCTCAACTTTAAAGCTTACACGGAGCATGGATGAGTGTAGGGGGCGTTGGACTGCCGAGCAGTCCAAAAATCCACGCCCCTGCAATGAAGAAATGCTGCAACTTCCAGTTACATGAGCGAGTCCACTCACATGTGCACAATGTAACACTTTACTCCCCCATATGCTAAACAACTTACAAAATAAAAAAATAAAAATATTTTTTTTTCCTTCCGATATAGCTGCCCGTAGTTGCGCGGGTTTGTGCGGGTTTGCCCATTGCTTAGCTACAGTTAGCAGCTTAGACACCAGAAGAGGATAATAAGAAAAATATATGCAAGCTAAGCAATATAGCAATAGCATAGTAGCTAAAGCCTTCACACAAAGAGGAGGTATTCCTGGTTCAAGTCCCACTACTGCACGTTCCATTTTCTGTGGGAAATCTGTGTACAAAAATATTTCCTGACATTTTTTATGTATAAGTTTTGTAAAAAGCATTGAAATGTTAAATGTAGTAGTGAACGAATTTTATATATATATATATATATATATATATATATATATATATATATATATATATATATATATATATGAAATGTTTATGCATTCTGAGGCATGCATACCCTATTTTAAGCAATATAAAGCGATGCTAAGCACATTTTACCACTATTGAGCATATTTAAATACAATTGCACATACCTGCGCACCACGCTAACAAGCGCAACGTCGAGCAATGTCGGGCAACGTTGAGCAACGTCAAGCAACATTGAACAATGTTGAGCAACGGTGAGCAACATTGGGCAAAGTCAGGCAAAGTTGGGTAAACACGCTCACACCTGCTTTACTGTTCCTTAACCAGTCTGGTCTGCCCAGCAGGAAAATAAAAAGCAGTAACAGGGCTCGAACTCAGGATACAGTGCACTAGAGTCACAGTACTTAACCACTAAGCCACGACAGCATTTTACAAACATGCACTTTCAACAGACACATATCTATCAAATGAATTTTAAACATTGCCAACATCAGCTAAACAGGCGTGCCTACAGCTGAGGTTTTCCAAAACTGGCCAATCACAAATAAGTGTGGGAAATTAGGCATATTTAAGCTCCACTGGTGGAATACTTGCTATAACTGGTTGTAGCTTCCTTCTGCAGTCAGCATGGCTGGTGTTGGTGAAGGCACTTGATTTAGAGTGCAACGCTGGGGCATCCAGGAGTCCAAAATTATGGTTTGGCTCCTCGTCCACAAACATGAGGAAAGAATCCTGCAGAGCCAGTACCAGGGTACCCAATATAAAATGGAGGTCTGGAACAGTCTTGCCTGTGATCTCACCAGTGCCACTGGTGTTCCTCGGACTGGTGAGCAGGTCAGGCATCATTATTCTGACCTGAAGCAATGTGGGGGGGGGGTGAACTGGACCAGTAGATCCAGGAATCCCCTACAATGCCTAATGGGACAGTACTGAGTAAGTAGTCATTGTATTAAGTAGTTAAGAATTGCTATGTTTGTCTACACTATGGATAGCTATGTCTCAATATCACTGCATTTACTTCACAGCTGCAGGTGACTGGGCTATGAACCTGCAAGCCCATGAAGATAGGCTGCAAAGGCTGCGTCATGAGGCAGGCTAGTAATTATTCTGCATGTACTGTTATATAAAATAAACGAGAGAGCCTTCAAAAAGTCTTTTAACCCAATAAATAAAGGTGGAATAATCCTTTAATAAATGTATGATTCATGGAGTGCGTGTGTGTCGTTTTCTTTGATATGTTGTTGTACTGTTGCATTCTACAAATAGTAGTGTTGTATTAAGCAGTGTCAACCCACACTTGGGTAGGCCCATATAACATGGATGAAGGGAGTGCCAGTGTCTTGTATGCATATGTACAGCCCTCAACTGTTGGTTCATGGCCAGCATGTACAGGTTAATCTGGCACATGAGTAGCTTGGTATTGTGTTCCCCAGAAATGTCAGTGTGCTGCCAGAAATGTAGGGAGCTGTTAACATATAACATATAACTGATAATTTCACCTGAACATATCTAGATAATTATATGAAAGTAGAGCTGTCAGTGTACCATCTTAGCAGTAGTGTGTGTGAGCAACTCTCAAAGTATGTTGCAGTAACATCTGCATCTTGGACAGTTTGTATGTAAGATACAGCTCATGTATATAATGATCTAGCAAAATCCAATTTAAGGACATTGGATAGTGTAATAATACATGTAAGGGACATATAACTGCAGTTAATAGGAATGTAGTGAAAACTAGAATGATATATAGGTTGTTAATTGAGCTATCTTTTTCCAACCTACTGTATGTGCATAAAAATGCAATTCCACACCTCAATTGGTATGTCTAATCTCAAAGTATTTGTTGGGACATATGTCCTATTGGTTTATAAATATTTGGATTTATTTCTTTGCATTTGCCCTGTTAAAATACCACAGTATTGGTGGCCTGTTGCCATCAATTAAACCTGCATGCTGTTGCAATGTCCACTATTGTTCTATTTATGCATGTGTCATGCTTGCTTTTCAATTGCTAAAAATCTGGTGTGCTGTGTTAATGGGAATACTTCTGCATGCTGTTATAACTAATTGGCAGTGCTGTTGACTTTTACTAACCCATATCTTTATTAAACCCTACAAAACATAGTTTGTATGGGAAGGTCGGTCCCAGCGGACCCACCTGTCCCACCTCAGCTGGCCATGGCACTAGCAGGACCAGTGCCCAGCCTGGGACTTCCTCCTCCATTGGCCCTGTGCCACCTTCAGGTGGAAGCTCTAAAGGGGATGGGGCTCACCCCCCTCCCATGCAAGCATGGGCGGAGAGGCACTTATCACCCTTCGTAGGGTCCAGGCTGCGGTGCATAGAGAGATTGAACGTTCTGTTGCAGAACCTCTATGTCAGCTTGAGGCCTGAGTGGCGCAATTCCCGGGTCAGCCTGCCCCTGCTACACAGCCCCCAGCACAGCCACCTTCTGGGCCGTGAAGGTGCAGTGGTGACTGCCCATGGGTGGGGACCTCAGTCCCACTGTTTCCATCTGGGGGCCCATGGGCTTGCGATTTCCAAACATCCCTCCCCATCAAAGGTGTTCACCCACCACATGTGTCATATACCGCCCCTGTATGCATCTTGTTTGTCTTGTCTGTTTATCTCCCCAAACTACCTCCCCAAATATACCTACTTCTCCTACCCCACATTCCACTCTCACCTAAAAAGAAAAAGGGCAATCTGCTTCCAAAAAAAAAAAAATACGTCCCATACATAGCTGCCAATTTTGCACACATATCCACTGAACACATGAAAAGTTATTTAATTGGCATTACAACATACTTTGTTGTCTGCACCCCTCTCTCAGGGGTTGAAGGGTTCATATCTACCTCCAAATTTATTGCATATGCACAGCTGTTGCTGTTGAAGAAATGGGCAGCTATGGACCTTCCCTACACCCATCCTACACATCCCGAGCTATTTTCCATACTGTCTTTCCCTCTTTGTGCCCCTTTTTCACCACTTTCATATCTCCCCATTTTTCTTTTCTTTCAGAGAAATTAGCGTGGGGGTGAGCAGGAGTAAGCACTATTAAGCAGTAGTTAGCAGGTTTGTGCGAGTTTGCGCTTGGCTAAGCAATGTGCAGCATTGCACAAACCCATGCAAACCGGCTACAACTGCTTAAAAGTGCCTTAGTCACTCTATATGTGAGGGCCCTTGTTCTGCTCAGTGACAAAATAAAAAACCTCTATAAGCCTCGAACCCCTGACCTTGCACACACTACACAACATAAAGTACCACTAAGCCACAGTAGATATCCATCAAGTTGGTGCTTAAATAATTATATCATGCATCAGAATGAGTGAATGTAAAGGAAAATTCAGAATACCCTACCACACAACTTGTTCTGTGGATGTTGACCAACAGTTGTTGTGGGATTACATTACATGACTGTGATAAGAGAAGCAGCCGTTCTAGCAGGAAATAATGTTACACCATCACCTTACAACCCCACACAGTATGACAGCAGGACAAACACCTGCATATCTGTTTCGGGCAGAGGCCATATATCTTAACTGCCCCTAATTTTCAGGGACGTCCCTGATACTGACCCAAATTTTAGCTCTGTCCCTCTGAATCCCTCCTAAAACTACTGACTTTGGGCAGAAAGGTGGTGAATTACACTTAATGAATAATGACAATAATTAAGAGTTAGACACTTATTTTACTTCAGAAAAGGTGTATTAATTCATATGCTCTGATTCTCTCAATGTCTCAACTTAATGGCACTAATATTTTAAAGATGTCCCTGATTGTTCCTGAGTTTTCCTTGACTTTTCCCTGATTCTGTTCAAATATGTACCTGCTTGGTTGAGAGGTCTGGCAGAGGCAGAAACACAGAGGCATAGTAGCCTTTCTGCTGTTACACACTGTGCAAATAACTTTGGAAGGAGTTTTGGAAACATACCCTTATGTAGGAATAAAACACTGAAATGCAAATGGATGTAGCCATGTACTGGTAGCAACCAACTGTAAGAATGGCATTGCTCTATTGCTTGAAAAGACCTGTGTGGTGCACAGACAAAAAATAACAGGCTATTCTCTGGTTATCATGTGGATAGGTGCACGGTTGGGATTTATGCAGACAGACTACATGCCTTGATAAACTAACATGTACACAGCAACCCTATATGTCCAGCAAGATAAAATCCACACAATACTACTTACGCTCTCTGTACTTCTGCAACCCTACCCAAATGTAGAATATACCTGTGTGTGCAGGGTCTACCAAGGATGTAGGTAAGCATACTCACTGTAATGAAATGTGTCCAGTTTTTCTGAGCAGCTCTTGCTAATGTCAACACTAAAAAAGCACAAACTGTTTAGAGCTGTGTAAATGAATATTAAAAGTATAGCAGTTCACAAACAATTCTTGTGCCAAAGGAATACATCTCTATAACTAGCTTTGTATGGCAGTTAATTGTAACAGTTGAAAAGAAAGTACATCTTTCCATGTAACTTGGGGTAGTATTTTGAGGGGTGAGTACATTTCTACACTGACAAGTGGGTAATGGAAGCAGCAACATTGGGTCTGAGTACAAAATGTAAATCTCTGGCTACACCCCTCACTTCTGATATAAGAACTATACCAACCTTCTGTCTTAAACAATGACATCCACACCAAACAAGGATGATCTCCATCTTGGAAAGCTGAAAGGGCCATGCCTACATGACTCAACAATTTATAGTACTGGGTTGCTATGACACTGATTACTTCAATTACTACACAGCAGGCTGCATGCAGTTAGCAAATGGTGTGCACTAACTGGTGCAAAGGCCATCACATGTTCATGTGCAATTCCTACAAAAATTATACAAAGGAGAGGTATGTGGCAAATATGTATTTACTGGCATGTAGCAGATGTTATTGAAGAATAGTCTACATAATTTGAAACATTCATATGTGGCAGCAGTACTTCTTTCTGCACAGATGTTCTGCTTAACTACTGCTATGGACAATACTGTGTGTACCTGTGGGCAGTGGAACATACCTGTAAAATGTGTAGCTCAGCATTAAATGTCAAAGATCTGATCCATGTTATCTGTGTTCTGTACAGTAGTGTGGCCAATGGCTGTTGGGGATTAGTGCTGACATTATATAAACATGTATGTGACAGAACAACACATGCATGATAGTCATATTAAAGTGTAGCTTAGCATTGGCAACTGCTGTAGCAGTCTAGTATGCTTATCTAGCATCTGTTGCCATATATACCCCTCTAATGTTAGTCTGTTTTCATATGTGACACATGTTTGTGTTGCAGCAAGACCCAACAGTTCAGCTGTGAGGTCCAGGGGCTTACAACAGTGTGGACCATGTGTGTGTATGCCACACACATACAGAGAAATATATATGTGTCATATATATTCATATCTGTATATGTGCATAGAGCAGGGGACATATTGCAACTGTTTGCGAAGTGGGGAGATATATATGTTGGTGAAGGTTAGTATGCACATATTTGTATGTAGGTTTTAGTGTGTGACAAACAAGACAGCATACAGTGCTGGTATATGACATGTGGTGGTTAAACAATGTGGGTGGTTCGTTCAGTTTACAATGTTGAAACCAGTAAGGCCTGCTAAAGCTACCTGGGCTATGAACACCTTCAATGCATTTATCCCAAGACTGTACAATGTTATTACATTACTGTACACCTTACATCCTTTGTATAATTGATATTCTCACTATGAAAGGTGAAATGTATATGTACCTATATATATATATATATATATATAAATATATATATATATATATATATATATATATATATATATATATATATAGACAAATGGATTTGTACAGATATATGTATATATATATATATATATATATATATATATATATATATATATATATATATATAAAACTAAAATTAACCGCACTCAAAAAAAATTGAACGAAGAGAAGAAATTTTAACTAAGAAATTAACTGACAATAAAGCATTCAAAAATGTAAATCACAACAACTCTTGTAGACTTTTATGCTGTCTTTATTATCAAGACTTTTTCAGAAAGACATGTTTCATGAAACATGTCTTTCTGAAGAAGTCTTGATAATAAATAAGACGAAAGCACTAAAGTTCTACAAGAGTTGTTGGTGTGATTTACTATTTTTTTTGAATGCTTTTATTGTCACGAAGTTCATTTCTTAGTTAATATATATATACATATATATATATATATATATATATATATATATATATATATATATATATATATATATATTCATACACACCTACATCTACTTGTTGCAATTGATTCTCTGTACTGTTGACTGACTGTGATGGTCAATATGTTTGTGAATACGTCAAAGATATGTATCTGTGGGATAGCTTACTGGGAAACTGTTTATGTTATGGTATTCTGGGTCCTTGCTTTGATCCTAGCAAAAGCTGTGTGTTCTGTTGCTAGGCAGAACAAGTGCTATTGCATACAGTGTGATTAAGTCTCTTGGTTTTAACTAGGGTGTGTCATTGCGGAATAAAGCACTACATCTATGATTATTGACTGGTACCAATGTTGAATGCAAATCCTGTGTGTACTGTAGTACTAACTGAACTCTGGGCCTGTTCAGCAAAATATGGTGTATGTCCACATTGCTTGCATCCACTGTTTTGTGTGGTCCCTGTATTCATCACAGATTACATTTCCCAAGATTAAGGTTGTGTAAGTACTGACACACAGTACTGTATAGTACACACTGAAAGCTTATCTGGGTTGTCATAACTTTGTGTCCTGTAATTATGTCTGACGTGTGTGTGGGTATGTCTGTAACATGTCCTTTGACATATGTGTGGTAATACATATAACTGTGTATCTAGCAACATTCATACTGTACTACAGCAGTATGTGACCTATATTCCCAATTGTGCACATATTTTGGCCACGGGTTTGGCATTAACAGGTTGTGTGGAATAATATTAATACATTTACTGGACCTTACACTGATTGTGATGGATGATATATTCCTTTACACATAAGCTTGATGTATATCTGCTGTGGCTAGGTGGTGCATCATGTTGCATACAGTGTGCCAGGTACTCTTCTATAGTCTTATATAGTGTGGATAGAGAGTGAGCAAGGCACTTTCAAGCAGTTGTGAGGTGAGCAGTGATAAGTGGCAGTTACAATGTTTCACTCTTGGTTAGCTTATAGGTTGCTAAACTTCCATAAGCTGTGCTCACCCTTCTGAAAACCCACTTGCAAATGCTGAAATGTGCCTTATTCTGTCTGTAGCCCCTGACCTTTGTTTTAGCTAGTAACAAAATAAAAAGCATTTACTAGGAAAAAACCCACAACCATTCACATCACAGCATACGTGATTTGCCACTAAGCCATCTCAGATATACATATCATTTATGTATTCACAAACATAACATCCAGTGCAATCCATGTAGATGTATGTCTGTGAGTATTTATTGTAATCTGTACTCAGGTACAGCATATTGTATTATATATGTAAGTATATATACATAAATATATATATATATATATATATATATATATATATATATATATATATATATATATGGTTCCATATGAAACCATCAAAGTAACACAACATCGAGTCTCACATCATCGAGACCACAACATCGTAAAGTGAAACCAGCGAAAATGGAAAGCATCGAGTTGCACAACATCGAAATATAAAACACGAACACGCACAACACCCTGTGACAGTCCCATGCAGTAAATAAACAATAATCGGCGCACACGAATACCCCTGTGGCATCATGGTAGCATTACCTACGAAACATGCCAATACTATAAATATTTTGCAAAAGTAGACTTATTCACCTGTATTCTAAGTAACGGATAAGAACGGAATGGAAACATATTCATGAAGCGAACATCATGTTTCCATTCCGTTCTGATGCATCGGACTGTCACATTTCTAGTATTGGCATGTTTCGTAGGTAATGCTACCATGATGCCACAGGGGTATTTACGTGTGCCGCCGATTATTGTTTATTTACTGCATGGGACTGTCACAGGGTATTGTGCATGTTCGTGTTTTATATTTCGATGTTGTGCAACTCGATGATTTCCGTTTTCGCTGGTTTCACTTTACGATGTTTTGGTCTCGATGATGTGAGACTCAATGTTGTGTTACTTCGATGGTTTCATATGAAACCATATATATATTGTATATATATATATATATATATATATATATATATATATATATATATATATATTGTATATATATATATATATATTGTATATATATATATATATATATATATATATATATATATATATATATATATATGGGGCAGTTAAGTGATATCTGTACTGCATAATGTTAAATGTTTCATATGACTTGCTCAGACATATTTTTGTATTTATGTCTTCCAGGGATCATGGCCCACCACAGGAGCCCAAGTTACAGTAGGGCTGAAGATGATATCATCACTAGCATCATGATTCAGCACTACCGTGTGCTATTTTCACGAACCAGCCAGGACCAGCAGGAGCGTACTGCAACGTGGCAAGATCTTGTCTGCAGGGTCAATGAGGTAGGCCTGCATAACCGCACATATGAGCAGGTACGTCACCACTGCAGTGATCTTCTCCGACATGTCCGTCAGTGTGCCACTAATGTGCGTACAGAACAGATTGCAACAGGGGGTGGTGTTAGCATACATCCCCCCTTCACCAGAGTGGAGGAGTTACTCATGAGCCTGGTGGCACCTGCCGAACAACAACAGCAGCAGACATACACCATGATGGAGATTGGAGCCATCCAGCAAGCACACATGGAGCATGCAGATAACATGGCATATCTGTAGACTACTGTTATCTGTATTGGTAGATCATGCATATGTGAGATGTGGAGTGTGTCGTTCAAATATGTGGAGCCTGTTGTTGTGCAAAAGTAACCATTTGGAACATAATCTGTAGCCCTGTGAATGTAAACTGTTGTTGTACTGTAAGATTGCAAACACACAGTAACAATGCCACAGTTGTGGCCACTGACAAACTGTCTCATCTCTATGTAGGTACTTCTGGGCTGACGTCAAAGCAGTGGACAGATGCTAGTGAGTGTGTTCTACATTTATTATTGGAAATAAAAAGAGAATGTCATAGTTAAGGTGCAGGCCATGTACACATGTAACACACCTATCCATACTGCATGCTATGCGTGTTTGGTGTAAGAATACACACATCTCACTTAAGTGATTAACAGCCTCAAACACATTTAATACCCAGACCATCTCAAACAAATGTGGGTAGACTTTAGTGACCATTGGATAGGCACAGTTGATACTCAACATGCACATAACATACACATCTATGCCATACACAGAGCATTTTAACATGCTACACATAGAGGATTCCCAAACCCTCTGTAATGACACACTCCAGTATCCATAATCTCATCCACACATTACACAAAATATACCTGAGGGGTAGAGGCCTATCCTAGGGCATTTAAACACTCTGCAACACACTACACATTCATGGCAGGGAATGCTCCTTATTGGCCTCCTTACAAAATCATGTAACAACTGGTTGTGAAATGGTGAATTTAGCCAAGGTAGTACAGTTCTGGCACAGCATGATTTGCGCTGGTTTGCCACACATTTGTATCCTTGAGTGACAACCTGATGCCTCATGATGATGGCCTCTGGTACTATACCCCATCCAGTTATTGTAACCACAGTACTATACATAGCTGTCATTGCTACACACCATAATGATGCATGTGTGCACACATATGCACCTCTAAACAGTAGGCATACCAATCACCATTTGCACAACTGACACATATATGTCTCATGATGCTATTGAGTGGCTAGGTCATATGACACATATTGGGTATGTGTAGTGTTTAAATATGCAGTTGCGTTTTAGCATGCCATGTCATGGATGAGACTGGCATGTCCACAATATGAGCTACACTCACCATATGTACCGTACATTGGGTATGTGGCCGAATGGTATTATATCAGTTATCCATGCACCACTGATGATGTTGTGTGAATATTCATCATGCATGTGCTAAAAACGTGTCCACAATTAACACATATCCACAATTATTTGCTAAAGACACAGAGGCTGTAATCAGCATTGGATACCTATCTGACACACAGATACACATCCAGCAATGGTATGTACACCTGGGAGTTATGGTGCACAGTACATCACAGGGTTATGAATACCTGCACAGCAATGTTGTGTCCATGTATGCATTGTGTTCCAGGGGGAGGGCCATCACCGAATAACAAAGCACATGCATCAAAGCCATGTATACTGTTAGTAACAAGAATTGACTACACTCGCACTGCATGCTGTTGAGCAACACATGTCCTGCATGCTGAGAAGTGTGATATGACTGTTTTGCTTGTGACACTGTACTCCACCATCACCTGCTATTGTGTATGTTCTGTGATTGCTGGTGTTGTGTGTGTCTGCTTTCTAGAAGAGTGTAGTTTTGTGTGTGTGCATGTGTGCATGTGTGCATGTGGTCTGAAGTCATGTTCAGGTCTTAAAGTGTGTTTCCTGTTTTCCTCTCAAAGGTGGTGAGGTGGGGCTGGTTCAGTACAGCAGGGAACCTGATGTCACTGAGACAGACAGTGATCATGAGGATAGGTGTGTTGAGGCACACACAGGTTTGTCAGGGTTTGTTGTTGGGCCACCAGTTGACAGTACACAAGTCTCCACCCCATCCATGCACACAGTCATACTGCCTGTACATCCATCATCACCATTGCCCTTAGCTGAGGGACAGTGTATGGTGGGCACTGGCCAGGACAGTGTGGTATCTATGGCACATGTATCAGGACACAGCAGCCATAGCCAGATGTCTGGAATGGTACCACATAGGCAGATGCCCAGGGGTTCTCGTCAGAGCACAGCTGGTCATCATGCCACTGGCAGATGTGCCACACCTCTTTCTACCACACGCATGTTCCAGGCTGTCATGGAGGCGCAGACATGAATGGAGCAGTACACCAGACAGGGGCTAAGGGCACAGAGGGCTCATTACACCTCTGTAAATGACAGTATCTGTGACCAAGCAGGTGCCATACGTAACTACTCTGAGGTCATTGATAGACATATCATGTCCATGTGTCAGGACAGTGCGGGATGGTTGAGAAGTCGACGTGGACGTATACCAGCAACATCACCAGCTGGAGATCACCGTGGATGTCCAGCAAGTCACAGCCGCTCCTGTAGTGCCAGTACCAGCCCAGGCAATGTTGGGGGGGGCTGTCCATATACTGTCCTAGCAGACCATGTGAACGTTGCTCTGTCCAGTCCCAGCAGGGACCTGGATCCAGTGGAGATTTGTCAACCTCTTCGGATAGTACCCAGTCTGGATTAGTACCTGATACTGTCTGTGGCACCCCTGCCAGACACAGGTTCCTTATCCGTGGCCAGAGATGGTGATCTGTAAAGCCTGCCAGGTACAGTCTGTAGCTGTCTCACAAATCCCCGTATATGGCAGCCACATGGTGGAACTGTGTTCATGCAGACACACACACATAAACCAGAAACCTAGGCAAACACATACCCGCACACATGACATCAACATTGGCCCATAACAGTACTCATGGCCCTCACACACACACACACACACGCAGACACAAATGTCGATTGTATGGCTCAGTGTAGGCCTCTGGCAAACCAACAACACACCCTGTGCATATGATGAAACCTGTGCCACCTCCTGTCATCTGTGACATTGATGCAGGAACAGGCTAATATGGTGCTGATGCACAGGGGACTTTAATAAAGTATAGCAATGGTTGGATGTGTAGCATGTTGTCAGGAGTAAAGTGTAATGATATCCTTGAAGGTGTAGCTGAGCAGGCATGATGCATTAAAGCTGTAATTAGCAATGTTGTATTATTTTTACTAGTGTTTATTCCAATTGTGTTTTGTTTGCCAATGTGCCACTTGGCTGATGTGTGTAGTTGTGTCAGCATGCGTTATACAGTGAACAGTAAGTGTGGGGTGTGTGCAACACAGGTTTGCAGGTATCCATTTGTGTACATGGTGGAGGTGCACTGTCTGCATGTACATGCATATTGGACACATGGGCAGGGTGACATGCCCTGTATTGGCCAGTGTTAACACTCCATAGTTTCTATTGGTGCCAGTATGCATTGTACTACACACATTTTGGAACTTGAGTACGCATGTGTGTGTATGCCATGGGTTGTCACTGTGCTGTGGGTGATGCTGTTGTTGCTATCTGTCATTGGTTTGCATTACCAAGGTTAACACTGTACCAGCTGCATAATCCTTTAGTAATGCACAATGTTCACCTACAGGGTTGCATGGACCGTGCTATCACAAAGACAAGAAATTCTCACTTACACAGTAAAAGTGCATTAGTCTCATGGACCCCTGCCATAAACTAAACATATAATAGAAGGTGTGAAATTTTACCAAAAAAGAGTTACATACCAAGAAGGGATAACCACTCTGGTCAGTATCATTGGGAAAATACAAGCCCTCATTAAACATACAAGGCAAGCTTCAAAATACAAATTGGCAAGGATTCCAAAGACAACAATAAAGCTTTCTTTAGTGTTGTTTATAATCTACAGGGGAAATATCAGATCGGGTCACAGTTAATGTAAATGGTCACAAAGTACACTTATCTGACTGACATTACCAATTTCTTGTCAGACAGTTTGAATGCAGATTTCACCTCCCTGTCATTACACAAGAGCCACATTTCCAGACAAGAAGAATGTAAAACCTGATGATTCACAGACACTCTAGTTAAAACATCTCTTTACCAAAGTCCAAACCACAGTGGCAATGGTACTGGACAGTGTCCCTGGCTGTGTCATACACAAGCTGACATATGAAGTCACAACTCACCTAAACACTCTGTTCTGATGCAGCCTCTATATAGGTTATATACTTGTGAAATGATGCACGGTAATGGTGTTCACAGTCCACAAGTGTTGAGCTACAACTTCTTCTTCTCCATTTGGATGCTCCCATTAAGGGTCACCACAGTAGATCATCTGTTTACATTTCTTCCTGACCTCTGCATCTTGTGCTGTCACACCATCCACCTGCATGTCGTCTCGCACCACAGCCATAAACCTCATCTTAGGCATTCCTCTTTTCCTGTTACCTGGTGGCTTCATCCTTAGCATCTATTTCACAATATACTCTGCATCCTTCCTCAGCACATGTACAAACCAGCATAATCCTGCCTATCTGGCTTGGTCTACTAACCTCCAAACCTGGGCTGACCCTCTAATATACTTATTCCTAATCCTGTCCACCCTCGTCATACCCAGTGCAAATGTTAACATAAATTGTTTAAAAGTAGAGCTACAACAGATCCTGGAAACTCTCACCCTATAAGCCAGACAAATGTTATCTGGAAAGCTATGGAGCACAGCATTATGGAACTCATTAACAGAGACATTATAAACCTGCAAACACTGCACCATACCCACTTAGGTTCTCCTACACCTAGTAGATTTCAAGCCAGTTAACAAGGCTATAGGTGAGGGGGGGTGGTCCACATAGCCAAGCTATAGCTCATCAGCAATTCATACCCATCCCACATTCTGGTATTATACATAACCTCAACAAACTGACCATAAACGATTGTTAGATGATGGACTGACAACTGACACACAGATGTAGGACACACAATAACATTTGCAGCCTCCATGTGCAATTCTATGTCAGTAACAAGTGGTATTCACCTGCACTCATCCTGAGACCACTCCTGTTTGGTATATAGCTTTCTTAGGTACAAGCAAACACAGTGGGGATATGTCTGCCCACATCTGATGAAAATGCATACTGTGGGCTATACTTTATTCTCCAGATGACACACACATCCTCCAAAATGGTATCATAGAGACAGATACCTGGTGTCAAAATCATGCTGTAAAGCTATAAGCCAAAGAAAGCATAGATATCCATTTTTAGAAAACAAAGTATCCCCAGAGTACCACATAGGTAGTAGCGCCCAAAATGTGGAACAGGTACTAATGTATACATAGAGCCATGTGTTTAGTCATCTCTCCTTTGATGATCACATTATCAAAGGGTTTTGGAAATCCCTCTGTGGAGCACATAAGCAATAAAGGGTTTGCATGCAGATCCACAGAAGTTGTTGAACACCTATAATGGTTAGTCATCTTTGCCAGACTTTGCTTGCTTTGGAACAGGATTCAGATATACCTCAAGCATAAACCCTCACTCACACTCTTCAATAGAAACTGTGATGAGTGAATGTGAAACAGAAGACGTAGCCCAGGGATCACTGCAGTGGCTAAGCTTGTCACAAATACAGAAGTGACCTAAGGTCTGGAAAGCGCCAGCACACTCTGGCAAAGATAAAAGATGCTTTCATGGAGAAAGCAGAGTACCCACCTATGAAATAATTGAGGTCACATGTATGTATATGACTTTGCCCCACAGCTATCTTACATGTGTTATGCACATACAGTTGTCATTTTGATATGTCATACACTAGAAAAATCAAATCCCACTCCACATTGACTAACAGTATCACAAAATCTCACACATCTGGAAAATGTACACTTAGCAAGTGCAGGATTCAAACTCCTACCTAACTGCATTATGATACAACAGCAGCATGCATTTTCATAGCACGCTCTACACATTACTGGGATTTCGCATTCCCACAGGTATATTTGTAGGATGGTGACATCATCAGACTTGACAAAGATGAGTATATCACTTTTAAGGGGTGTGAGTAGTCTCCAAAAAGGTTCCCCAGGGAGAGATACATACACAGTTGACAAATGCAGGATTCAAACCCCTATCTAACTACATTATAATACTACATCAGTACGCATTTACACATCACGCTATATACATTACTGCGATTTTGCATTCCCACAGTTATATTTGTAGGATGGTGACATCATCAGCCTTGACAAAGATGAGTATATCACTTTTAAGGGGTGTGAGTAGTCTCCAAAAGGGTGCTCCTTCCCCAGGAAGACACACACACATTTAGCAAATGGAGAATTCAAACCCCTACCTAACTACATTATAATACTATAGCAGTACACATTTATACAATACGCTATCCACATTACTGGGATTTCACCTTCCACGGGTGTATTTGTAGGATGGTAATATCATCAGACTTAATAAAGATGAGTATATCACTTTTAAGGGGTGTGAGTAGTCTCCAAAAAGGTTGCTCTTTCCCCAGAGAGAGACACACACACACAGCTGGCAAGTGCAGGATTTAAACTCCTACCTAACTATATTATGATACTACAAGAGTACACAATTACACAATGCGCTATACACAGTACTGGGGTTTCACTTTCCTACAGGTATATTTGTAGGATGCTGACATCATCAGACTTGACAAAGATGAGTATATCACTTTTAAGGGGTGTGAGTAGTCTCCAAAAAGGTTGCTCCCTTCCCAGGGAGACACACACATTCAAACACAGTTGGCAAGTGCAGGATTCAAATCCCTACCTAACTACATTATGATATTATAGCAGTATGCATTTACATGACATGCTATACACATTACTGGATTTCATCTTCCCACAGGTGTATTTGTAGGATGATAACATCATCAGACTTGACAAAGATGAGTGTATCACTTTTAAGGGGTGTGAGTAGTCTCCAAAAAGGTTGCTCTCTCCCTAGGGAAAGACAGACACACATATACACTGTTGGCAAGTGAGGGGTTCTTAATCCAAACTAAGTACTTCTTTACACTTCAGCCAGCAATATGGAGTTACAGGGTGAAATACAGACATTACTCACTGACAGTTTGCACAAAGGTTTTTTTCACATTTGCTAACCTCAGCAGGCTTATCATACTAGGTGTATTGTGAGTGTATTGTATGTATAGGCCATGACCATATCATATATGGGTTGATGCACCACATGCTGGCACACACAGGGTCAAACTGGTGGCTAAGCTCTGTCAACCCAATACTGGACAATACAGTCAAGAGGAGTAGGGTCATACAAGCACAACACCGACAGTGTCACATAGACCTACAATATAAGCACCAGCAAAACACACACATAAATACACATTACCATACTCGGAGAATACAAATATTAATCTGAACAAGAGAGAGTGTCCTCCTAAGCAGACAAGTAAGCAACATGCACCCCCAAGCACATGCCAAAAAACACATAATACATCAAAGCAGTGTGCCTCACAACAGGCCCTAAGGCAAAACAACATATCCAACACACTAGTAATAGGTGACTTCATAGTCAGGTATGCAGATGTTTCACTTACTAGGCTGGACAAGGAGAAGGTTACTGTCAGTTGTCTGTCAGGTGCTATGATCCGCCACATAACACAAGCACTTAGATCACTCCAGAACAGTTACATATATGAAGCGGTCTTTGTATATGTCAGTGTGAATGATCTGAGATATACCTCCAAGGACAACATGACAAGAGATATATAGGAGCTGTATGATCATGTAGCCCAGGCTGGTATGTCCATGACCTTGAATAGCATCTTACCTTCACCTTCATGATACTGCAATATAACAGAAAGATGATAAACTTCAACAATTGGCTGAGCTTCTGGTGTCATTCAAAGGATAGCCAGTCTCTGTCTGCCTGGGATAACATGATAGACATGCCTCGTTGCTTCACTAGATATGGTTTGCACCTGTCATGCCTATGCTTCTGAATACTGGCCATGGCTCTTGCTGTCCCCATATTACCTTTTTTAGGCAAGGCTCAAAGGTTCATAGGTTCATAGGTAGGTACTAGGCTATCAGCCCTGGGAACTATACACGCCCAGCCTAAAAAGGTACCCTGGCTTTTGCCACCCAACAAAATTATTTTCCTGTGCCACTGTTGAGCAGAGCCACAGAGGTGATCCCTGGGGTGAATTTCCTATTTCCCATCCAATCATCAAGATTTTTCTTGAAGAGTGCTGATGAGGAGCTTTGTTTGATATATATACAGATAGTTTATTCTGGAGTATGGGAAGTCTCTGGGACAGGAATCTATCCCTCCGGCATGTTCTGTTTATTGTGGTGACAAGGTTTAGGTCCCTAGAGCATGTAGCTCTGAGGGATTGGGATTTCTTTAAGTGGAGCATATCCAACAGCTCTGGGTTTGACATAGCTTTGTATGTTAGGCAGAGATCTCCTCTGAGTAGGCGATATGCGACGGAGTAAAGCTAAAGTTTTTTGAGACTGTCTGTGTAGGGCATCTGTTTGAGGCTGGTAATCCTCTTTGTGAGGTATTTCTGCAGCCTTTCCAGTTGTTGTAGATGTCTTGTGAGGTACATACCAAAAGGGGCGTTATACTCTATAATGGGTCTAATGAGTGATGAGTAGAGGTGAACAATGACCTCTTTTTTTCTGGATGAGAAACCTTTTGTGATGAGGTGTGCCATGTAGAAGGAATTCCTGACTACTGTGGTGATGTGATTATCAAAGGAGACACTACTGTCCAACTGTGTCCCAAGATCTCTTATCACACTTTCGGTGTTAAGTATACTACAGCCTATGTTGTAGTTTATGGGTACAGAGTTTTTACCAAAGGGGATGACAATGCACTTTTTGGCATTGAGCTTGAGGCCATGGCTTTGACACCAGATATCTGTCTCAGTGAGGCCCTTTTGTATGATGTCCACATAGTTAGGAGTTTCTATAATGGCTCCTAGTTTGCAGTCATCTGCGAACTTCATTAGCCAAAGACCTTCTGTGTTAGCCTGCACTTCAGAGAAGTAGATACCAAACAGGAGAGGAACCAGGACTGAACCCTGTGGTACTCCACTTGTCACTGGTCTGAAGTTGGATTTGGAGTCTGCTACTTTCATAGTGTGGGTTCTGTCAGTGAGCCAGTTGGCAACCCATCTTGTGTCATAGGGATTTATACCTAGTTTAGTGAGTTTATCTATAATTCCAGAGTGGGGGATTGTGTCGGAAGCCTTGGCAAGATCTAGATAGGCTGTGTGAACCACCTTACCCTTGTCTACTGCTTTGGTGATTGCTTCAAAGAAGTCTATCAGGTTTAGGAGACATAATCTGCCTTTTACAAACCTGAACTGGGTGGTGTCCAGAGTTTGGAGATTACCAATGTCTTTGTTTATAAGTTCCATAATGATACGTTCCATGGTCTTGCAGACCAGGCTCATCAGGCTAATGGGGCGGTAGTTCCCATGTGGAGTGGGATAACCATCACTGTGTGCCATTCAGCAGGCACAAAGCCTGAGGTGAGGCTATGATTGAACATGGTACTTAGGTGGGGTGCCAGTTTGTTCTGTAGTTCATGTAGAACGCAGCCTGGAATGTTGTCTGGTCCCATGGATGCTGTGTTCCTGGCTTTGGAGAGTGTGGCTTTTACCTGTGCAGCTGTGATTACAGGAACTTTGCATTCTTCCGGTATAGAGATGGGCTCTATAATGGGTGAGTGGGAGGTAAAGTTAGCACTGAACCTATCTGCCAGGATGTTGGCAATATCAGTTGGGTCCATATATTCAGTGCCATTGTGCTGTAACTCAGAGCAGATCTGAGTGTTGCCATTGAGATTCTTGACATAGCTATAGAATGCTTTATGGTTGTCTTTAGAATCAGTGGTGATTTTGTTTTCATAACTAGCTTTGGAGGATTTTTTCAGGGATCTCAGCTTTTTACTGATGCTGACCAGGGAGCTCCTAGACTCATGGGAATTTACTCTCTTTTGCAGCAGTTTCTTCTTTCTGTTGTACAGTTTGTTTATGGCAGGGGAGCAGAAAATTGGCTTCCTTTTTTTGGAGGATAGCATCTTGGTTCTGTTTGGGATAGTACAATCCATACACTCATGTCAGTGCTTATAAAGTGCAACTGTGCAGGGTTCAGTAGTTGTAACTGTATTGTCCATCTGCATGGGTGTCATGAAGTTCACCACTTCTGTCTTAAGAAGCATGAAGTTGGCTTTGGAGAAATTTTCTACCATGGTTTCCTTAATGGGGGGTGGGGGCAGAATGTGGATATCTAGGGTAATTAGCTTATGGTCAGATCGGACCAATGAGGCATTGACTTCAGGTGTGGAACACCGGTCACTCAGGACAAAACAAACCCCGTAACCAACACAAATAACCACAAAGTGAGCTAAATGCTACTCATTGCCAGAAGTCTCAGCCTCCAAATGCATACACTCCAGGCACTTCTCAGTATGGAGAATATTGATATCTGTGCAGTAACAGAAACCTAGTTCAAGGCTCCAGAGAGCACTCCAGCACTACCAGGATACTACTCATTCCATACCTTCCAGCATCAGAACCTGGATCATAGCACATAGGGCGGGGATGTATCCATATTCATCAAGGATACCTACACCTCTTTCTACATCCTCTCTACAGGATATGTACCCATAGAATGTTGCACAGCAATGATCTTCCCACTCCACAGGGGTGGGGCCACAACAGACCCTTGACATTCCCACTCTATGAGCCTGACTAGTCTCATCTGCAAGTCAATGGAGCCAATCCTAATGGAAGTCAACAATAAAGACATTGGGAACCTTCACACAGTTGAGCACACCCAGTTTGGCTTCGTCAAATGCAGATCATGCCTCCTGAACTAGGTGGATTTCTTTGAGACAGTTACCCAGGCTACAGATGATTGAAAGGAGCTCCACACAGCCTACCTATACCTCGCTAAGGCCTTTGACACCATTCCCCAGTCAGGTATCATAGATGAACTCACCAACCTGGGCAAAAATCCATACATCACAAGATGGATTGCAAACTGGCTCACAGATGGATCCCACAAATTAAGAGTTGCTGGCTACATGTCAGACTCTAAACCGGTAACAACCGGTGTCCCCCAGGGTTCAGTCCTGGGACCCCTCCTGTTTGGTATATACTTCTCAGAAGTACATGCCAACACAGGAGGGTTGTGGTTGACTAAGTTTGCTGGGAACTGTAAAGTGTTTGCCATAATAGATTCCCTGGATGACACAAATATTCTCCAGAAGGGACTCTGTGAGACAGATGTGTGGTGTCAGAATCATGGCCTGAAGCTCAATGTGAAATAATGCATAGTAATCCCCTTTGGGGAAAACAAAGTACCCACAAACTACCACATAGGTGTTACCCCCTAAAAATTGACAAGGTAATAAGGGATCTGGGGACACAAGTAGATAGTCATCTTTCCTTTGACAACCATGTTGCCAAAGTGATTAGGAAATCCTATGTGGCTCACCTAATCAACAAAGGGTTTGCATCAGGATCAAAAGAGATAGTGGTGGCCCTCTATTCTTAAGTCATCAGACCCATCATTGAGTACAATGCACCATTTTGGATGTACTCAACTAGGCATATCCAGCAGCTGGAGAGACCACAGAGGTACCTCACCAAGAGGATTACTGGCCTCAAACAGTTGTGTTATGCAACACAACTGGAAAAACTAAATCTGTCGTCTGTTATGTACCGCTTACTCAGAGGCAAACTCTGCCTAACATACAGAGCCATGTCCAACACATAACTGTTGAATATGCTCCATCTAGGGAAAACACAACTGAGTCACACTACACACTCCAGGGATATGAACCTCAACACAACAATGAATACAACATGCTGGGGGATAGAGTACCATCTCAGAGACTTGCCTTACTGTGGAACAGAGTCCCAATGTACATCAGACAGAGCCCCTCACTGACACTCTTCAATAGGAACCTTGATGAGTGGATGGGAAACAGACAATTCACACCAGGCATCACATCAACAGCCCCACTAGAAAGGGGATTAGGGTACTAACTATTAGAACTAGGGCTTAAGAGAGTAACCAATGGAGTGGTGAAAGCTGCACAACTTGCCTAGGCTAATATATGCCTTTGTGAAGATAGTCTACTACATACCTATGAACCTCTATGACAGGTACATGTCTACAGATAGTAGATGTGTACTTCATTGTACAGTCATGTTGTACAGCAGGTACATGCACCACATACATTGTAATGCTTACAGATACTGGTGGCTATTATGTACAGTGGGTGAGATGTACACCGCATGTCTTTTGTGCCATTGGGATGTGTGCTGGGTGGGACAGTCCTGGATGGCTCCCTGTCATGGTCACCCTCTTACACACATATCTGCTTATCCATCTTTGACTTATTATACTGTGTTCCCCCTACATATATAGGTACATAGGTATGTAATAGGCTATCTGCCTGAAGGCATATATTAGTATGGCCAGAGTGTGCAGCTATCACCACACCTGGGGTTAGTTCCTTATGCCTCTGTGTAGTAGAGATGATGAAGTGATCCATGGTATGACAGTTCAGTTTCACATACACTCATCAAGCCTCCTCTGGAAGAGTGTCAGTGAGGGACTCAGATTAATGTAGGTTGAGAGCCTGTTCCAAAGCAAGGGAAGTCTGTGAGTTAGTAATGTATCCCTCCAACATGTTCTATTTATTGTTGTGATGATTATATCCCTAGAGCATGTGGCACAGTGAGCTTGGGTTTACTTTAGATAGAGCATGTACATCAGTTCTGCATTGGACATGGACCTGTCTGTTGGGTAGAGATCGCCTGAGTAGACGGAATGCAGCAGAGTACAGATTGAGTTACTTCAGTCTTGTTGCATGGGGCAACTGTTTGAGGCCAGTAATCCTCTTGTTTAGGTGCTTCAGTGGTCTTTCCAGCTGCTGAAGGTGCCTCGTCAGATTCATCACAAGTGTGTCGTGGTACTCTCTGATGGGTCTGATGATTGATGAGTAGAGGGAACCTCCTTTGACCTACATGCAAAGACTTTGGAAATTTGTAGGAACACATAGCATGATTTTCTAACCACTTTGTGAATGTGTTTCTGAAAGTAGAGATGACTATCCACATGTGTCCATGGATCCCTTATTATTACCTCCATATTTAGGGTGTTGGCACCTTTGTGGTATTTGTATGACTGTAGCTCGAGGCTATAATTTTGACACCACATCTGTCTGACTGAGACCCTTTTTAAGGATGTCTCTGTTGTCCCAAACATCGATTAGGACAATCTTTTTGCAGTCATCCACAAACTTTGATAACCATAGCCCTTGTGTGTTTGACTGCACTTCTGAATAGTATGCACCAGACAGGAGGGGTCCCAGGACTGAGCCATGGGGGACAGCAGTGGTTACCAGCTTACAGTCCAAGAGGGAGACCACAATTCTTACCTTGTGGGATCTGTCTGTGCCCCAGTTGGCAATCCATCAGATGACATACGTGTTTATGCACAGGTTGTTGATTTTGTGGATACGACATGTGTGTGGGATGTTGAAAAATGGCTTTTCAAGGTCTATGTAGGCCATGTGGAGCTCATTAAATTGATGTATGTCCTGGGTAAACTGCCTTGCAAACTGTCTAGCAGGTTTAGGGACCATGATCTGCCCCTGACCAAACCAAAATTGGTAGGATTGGGTGTTTGTAGGCTCCCAATAGCTCTGTTTATGAGTTCCATTTTGATGAACTCCATGGCCTTGCAGATCAGGCTTATTAGGCTTATAAGACAATAGTTCCCATGGTCTGTTGTGCACCAACACTTGTGGAGTGTACCAAACATTGCTGTAACCTATTAAACAGTTTCATATCCTGTACTGTGCGTGAGTCTCAACAGATTGTTCAGGTGCAGGGTATATTTGTTTTGGAGTTCACATATAACACAGCCAGGGACACCAAGTCATCCCATAGACGCTGTATTTTTAGGTTTGGATAGAGCTGTTTAACCATTGTATATGTGATTTCTGGGTTTTCACAATCCCCTGGTGTGGTAATGGCCCCTTTTGTCAGTGAGAGGGGGGTAAATATGTATGAACCTGTCTGACAAGATGTTGGCAATGTCAGTTGTGTACATGTATTCATTTACACTTAACTCAGAACATATATGAGTTTACATTGATATTTATGACATAGCTAAAGAAAGCTTCATGGTTCTCTATGGAATCTTTGGCAATATTTTTGGCAGAGCTTGGCTTGGATAATGTTAGGAGTGCTAATTGTTTCTTGATGATACTGAACAGAGATTTATTGATTTTCTTTGTATTTTAACTTTCTTTGAACAACTTAAGTACTTGTATTACATAGTTTGATTATGACAGGGGTCCAATATATTATATGGGAATGTCTTCATATCACTGTGTGCGCAAGGCAAGATTGGTGAATAGTGACATGTATCTGGAGTAAGAACTGCATCTGCCAGATATGTGTGGCCCACTGCTGTACTCAGACATGGCCTAAGTGTGTGAGCATGCCCAGTATGACCTTTCCGTATGTTGTTGACTGACATTTGCTTAGTTTGTTTGTGTGTGAGCATGCCCAGTATGACATTTCAGTATGTTGCTGACTGAAATTTGCTAAATTTGTTCAAGTGTGTGAGCATGCCCACTATGGGCATGTATACTATATGTGTGTGAAAAATCAAGTTGGTTTTTACTTCAGGGCTCACCTTTGTGTTGTACATCAACAGGAAGCACGCTGTGCCTGCATGGCTTCCATGAGTCAATTTGCATAGAATTATCAACATTTCTACATACAGGGGGGACAGCTATTATTTGCACATTTCTACCCGGGGGGCACACCTGATTGCTACTGTGGGTGTACATAGGATGAGGTACACCTGACACTTATACACATTTGCTAGGCCTGCACTGCTATGTCAGGTACTCCATTTCAGTCTGTACTGTTGCCTATCATACTGGCTTGAGGCATACCACTGCACTACAGACCTTAGTTTCCAATTACACGCATATTAGTTTGTGACCTCATAGCCTACCCAACCCACATCACACTGCCTGGCCTGCTGTTATCTGTCTGCATAGGCCTGGGGGAGGGGGGTTACCCATATGCCTCTTCAGAGGGCATGATACAGCATCTGTTTGTGTTTGCATTTGTCTACAATTGTCCTGCTGGCTGTGACTGTTAGGTATGTGACCCCCCCCCCCAACTGGTATGTATGAGTGACTTAAGTTGTGTCTGTGTGAGTGAAGTTCTGTCATGGCTTAGTGGTTCAGTATTGTGACTATAATGCACAGAATCATGAGTTTGAGCCCTGTCATTGCTTTTTGTTTTCCTGCTGGGCAGACCTGACTGGCTAAGAAACAGTAAAGCAGGTGTGAGAGTGTTTACTCGACTTTGCCCAACTTTGCTCAACGTTGCTTAACGTTACCCGACATTGCCTGACGTTGTGCTGGTTAGCGAGGTGCACAGGTAAGCACAATTGTATTTAAATATGCTCAATACTGGTAAAATGTGCTTAGCAGTGCTTAATATTGCTTAAAAAAGGGCACTCGTACCTCAGGTGGTGCTGCAGGTCTGCCTATGTCAGATGCACATAGTACACTCTCTATACATGTTTGAAAACAGGTAGTGTCAACTTAGGCATCCCTTTTACTGTATGTGCAAGTCAGAGAGAGGTGTAATTTCCAGAGTTCCTACTGAGTCAGTGTATGTGCTATGCGTTGCCTGTTTGCCAAGGCCAGGGCATACTGGACATGCCTCCTTCTGTCTACTGGGGCAGGCTCAGGATGTTCCTCCTCCGAGTCACGCTGTGCCTGTGCAGGCCTTTGCAATGGTGGGGGCTGTTTGGCCCTGCCCCATGCTGTTCCTGCTGCAGTTCAGCAGGATCATATTGTGTAGCATGGCACATACCATAACAATTTGGGTACATATAGTTGGTGAGTACTGCAAGGCTCCACCAGATGTGTCCAGGCACTGGAACCCTGACTTGAACATCCCAAACACATGCTCATTTATGTTTCTTGTTTGTGCGTGTGCCTCATTATGGAGCTCTTGTTTAGGTGTGTGTGCATTTCTGATGGGTGTCACCAGCCACAGCTCCAGTGTGTATCCAGCATCTCCCACTAGGTGACCATCAGGGATGTCCCCATTGGCAAATCTCTGGTACAGCTGCGTCAGATGCCAGATGTGGGAATCGTGATAGCTTCCAGGGCAGCCAGCACACACATTCATTATTATGTCCTGGGCATCGCACATGACCTGGCAGTTGATAGAGGGGAAGCCCTTGCAGTTGATGTAGACCCTACCCCGCTCACCGGGTGGTGCTTTGATGCATATGTGCATGCAGTCTATTGCACCCACTACCTCAGGGTATTCTGCTATTTGGTGGAAAAGACGCATATTGCTGGCCAATGCCTCATGGGAATTGGGGAAATATACATGGTCACCGACATGTGCTGACATGGCATCTGGGAAATGGTGGAGTACCCTGGATGCTGATCCCTTTGAAATCCCCATCATATCACCAGTTGGTCTTTGGAAGGTACCTGTTGCTAGTATTCTTAGGTCAACACATACCTTGGTATCCACTGGGATGGGTTCCCCTCTGTTGGTTCTGTGTGTGATGCATGGCCGGCACAGCTAAGCAATTTGCTGTAGGAGGTCTCTGTCCACCCTATAGTGCTCCACTATCTCCAGCTCATGTAGCCCCTGGTAGGTTACCCTGGGTCTGTACACTCTTCTCTATCTCCCCACTGTGGGTTGCTCAGCAGCATTCACAACATCACCGCCCTCAGCACCTTGCATGTGTTGGTTTATGATAGCAAGAGCAGCCCCTAACATTTTGTCTGACTTAAGCTTTTTAAGCTTTCCCTCTTTGTATACTGAAGTGTTGCAGAGTTCTTGAGAAAAAGCAAGAGGGAATGGTGTTTGCAGAGTTTAAAGTGCTAGGTTGGGCTGGGCTAGTCTGCTGCCTGTGTAATTGGCTGATTCTGATATATTTCACCTGGCAGCTCTGCTAGTTCTCTTTGGTTAACTTCCTACTACTTCTTTTCCTTCCTTTTGCCTTGCTGTTTTCGCCCGGGGCAGCACCGTGCAAACAAGCGCACACACATGAGCTCACACACTGTGTGAATGTTTGCAAGGAGTTTCCTATCTTTTAACAGTGTGCACCTTTGGTTTGTGGTTTTGAAATTGGATAATAGACACGCCTCTTGCAATCCTGAGCAACTCAGGGCAAACACAAGCCACTGTGCTCGAATTAGGTTACAGCCTGTCTGACACACCCTCTCATGATGTCACCTATATTCTACTCTTCTACTCACCTACTCCTACTGTTACCTTCTTGGAAATGCCTCACATGCTGGGGAAAATTGGGATTCACTATCCTTATCCTCATTTGCATAGGATTGCCTAGTAATGCATGGTTACATCTCTCACATTGAGCTTCCCCCCCTTAGCAACCACTAGTCAGTGGCCATGTTGTCTTCAGCCTGCCATTCACCTGCATGACAGAATAAGCTTTTTAGTGAAAATGCCTATTTTTGGCTTTTTTTTTTAATGATTCTCTTGTTTTTATAAGCGCCACAAGTTTGCTCAGTGCTGTGCTATGCTTAAACATCGGAGATCGGGAAAAAAAAGTTAAATTGTTATATTTTTAAACATTTTAAAATGCCAATGGCCTTATATTTGGCTATTGGCATGCTTCCTCAACTGTATGCATCCTTTATTTGGAGCTGTCATAACTCCGTTTAGCTATTTACAGAAATGTACTCTGTTACCAACAGAGTACATTTCTGCAGCTAACACTAATCTTCCATGGACAGGTTAGTGTTTCCTGGATCGCAGTTACCTCATTTGCATGGCTTTCACCAGCAAATGAGGCAATTTGCATACCATGATGCTGTCCGCGCAGGAGTAGCTTTAGCAGCTCACGTGCATGCCCCTGACAGCTGTTCCTGGATCGCACGGGAGACATATTGCCGGCGTGAGCTCCTACACTCTTCTTGCACTCCGTGCAAGCTTTCATAAATCCAGGGGAATGTGTTGAAAACAAATTCTACAAAAATGCAAAGACAAAATCATAATAGCTATAAGCCACCTCCACAAAGGACACAACATCTCTTGCCCAAGAACTAAATGTAATCCTTTTCCAGACATCAACCTAAACCTTTAAGTTATTGATATATACAAATGTTAGAGAAAGTTACCTCACCAACTAGCTTTTCATTCAGACCAAGGGAGGTAGTGTGGCCTAATGGTTAAGGTGTTTGCCTTCCAAACAGAAGAAGCAGCGTTTGAGTCTCACAAGGGATAATTGGCTAGGCTTTGAAATGGCTTGCAAGGGCAATTAGCCTAGTACTAATTTATGAACCTAATCTGATGAAAACCAATTCAATTAGATGTTCATTATGAAAATGGACTATATGTAACCCTAAATCAAATGGCTTACTCACCAGTAGCACAGATTACACAACATAAATGATTTTGTCCATTCATTCATGTATTGTCTAATGCACTCTTTATCCTATTTTGGCTGCAGGAAGATGGAATCGTTGCTAGAAAGCAACTGTAAAAAAAAGAGAACCAGCCATAGATGAGACATCAGCCCATCACATTTCACACACACACACACACACACACACACACACACACACACACACACACACACACACACACACACACACACACACACACACACACACACACACACACACACACACACACACACACACACACACACACACACACACACACACACACACACACACACACACATGCTCACCTTAAGTCACATACACATTAGCTCTTGTGTTACCTATATGCTAACCTCCCGAACCTCAGTCATTGAAAGTAATTGCTGAATGGTAGCTTTTCGCTGAGTTTACTACTTCATCTGGTGGTAAGGATTTACTAGCCTGGCTGTGTAAGGGACTTATTGTAGGCATATTTGGGGGAAGAACACATTTACATGCTAACTACCATATGCTGCTCCCAAGAATGACTAATTAACATCTGCAGTAGGCCAAAGACAACTCACTGTGATGCTGCACCTCTTCAAGATAAACATTGTGGTGTATCAAAAAATCATAAATGGTTGCTGCCAACAGTAAAACTGGCTTGTCACTGCAGTGACCTTTCTGAATCCAGGCCCTAGTGTCTAATTTAATGGGATAGCTTAACTACATAGATGTAATGTACCAGCCTAATACCTTTGAGTTTTAACTTTTATAAACTGCTTGTTACTTTTGGAAGAAATTTTAGTAAACTGATTAGTAAAAAAGGTTCATAAGAACTTGACCTATTAGGAATAATTGTTCGTGCTTTATTTGCATTATGGTAAAACCTATCATTGTCACCTAAAGTTTCAGGAGATTTGTCTTAAAATCAAACGTTCCTGATATGATTGCTTATATTTTATCTGTATTGTGACACTATGCTGTGATAATAGGGATAATAGGTTTTCATGTTATACATTTATAGTGGATTTTATGAATAAATATATTTTACAGAAAAAGATAATGGGCCGGATTCACGATGGCTTGTACGGAGTCTAAGAGTAGAGTAAGACTCCATGCAGCCATCATGTTCGACGAGCGATCCAGGAACAGCCTGTAGGGGCGTGTAAGAGAGCTCCTAAAATGGCTCTTACACGGACAGGGCTGGGACATGCAAATCACCTCAATTGCAGGTGAAAGGCATGCAAATGAGGTAGATTTGCGATTCAGGAAACCCGAACCTGTCCGAGTAAGAGCAGTGTTATTTGTAGAAATGTACTCAGTTGACAACTGAGTACCATTCTGCAAATAGCAAAACAGAGCCATGACAGCTCCAAATAAAGGTTGCATCCAGTGCAGGAAGCATGCCAATGGCCAAATATACGGCCATTGGAAATGTTCCCTGATGCAAAATTAAAATTATTTTTTTTTTTCGGCAATTTCCGATGTATAAGCGTAGCGCAGCACAGCGCAAACGGGCTGCACTCTAAAATCCAGAATACTACAAATTAAAACCCACAAATGTGGATTTTATTGAAAGTGGTAATATACAATGCAAGGGAATGGCAGGCTGAAGACAACATGGCCACCGAGTAGAGGTTGCTAAGGGGTGGAAGCTCAGTCTAAGACATGTAACCAAGCATTACTAGGCAATCCTATGTAAATGAGTGTTAGGATAGTGAATCGCTAGTTTACATAGCAAATGAGCACAGTCAGTGGAGTGTAGGAGTAGGATATGGGGAGTAACAGAGTAGAAGATAAGTGATATCACGAGGGGGGTATGTATGAAAGAAGTGAAGCTCATTGGAGCAGAGTGGCATGTGTCCGCTGTCATTTACACATCATGGAAAGAGGTGTGTCAACAGGTAGGCTAGGGAAAGGCAAGAAATGGAAGGTGTATGCCGTGGATAACACCAATGTTTCTTGCTGAGCATGCATGCACCTGTAAACCCGAGTAAGACAGAGTGCGTGCATGTAAGTGTGAGTGCGCGCGTTTAAGCCGGAGTAAGCATGTATAAGGCTGTTTAAAGAGTTGTAAGCACGTTTGTGCTGGTGTGCGCACGTTTTAACCGGAATAAGCAGGTTTTAGTCCATGTAAGCATGTGTGCATGCGTGTTAGCTGCTGTGCACGTGTTTGCGCTTGTGTATGCGGTGCTCCCCCTCCCTGTGGAAACAGAAAGGAAAAAGAAAGCACAACAAATAGTAGGAAGCTACCAGGGAGTACTAGCAGAGCTAGCAGGTGAAAACAATCAGAATCAGGCAATTATACAGGCAGTACACTAGCCCAGCCAAGCCTAGCACTTAAAACTCTGCCAACAACAGTCCATTATGTTTCTCACAACAGACACTGCAGTAAGCTAATAGAAGTGAAAACTGAAAAAGCTTTACTGAGACAAAGAAATGTTAGGGGCTGCCATTGCTGTTATAAGGTGACATATGCAACATGCTGAGGGTGGTGACAATGGAAATGTTGCTGGGCAACCCACAGTGAGGAGACGGAGAAGAGTGTACAGGCCCAGGGTAACCTACCAGGGGCTACATGAGCTGGAGATAGTGGAGCACTATAGAGTGGACAGAGACCTCCTGCAGCAAATTGTTGAGCTTTGCAGGCCACGCCTCACACACAGAACCAACAGAGGGGGAACCCATCACAGTGGAAACCAAGGTATGTGTTGGCCTAAGAATCCTAGCAACAGATACCTTCCAGAGACCAACTGGTGATATGATGGGGATATCACAGGCATCAGCATCCAGGGTACTACACCAGTTTCTGGATGCCATGTCAGCACATGTCGGTGATCATGTATATTTTCCCAATTTCCATGAGGTATTGGCCAGCAATATGCGTCTCTTCCAGCAAATAGCGAAATACCCTGAGGTAGTGGGTGCAATAGACTGCACACACATACGCATCAAAGCACCAGCCGGCGTGCGGGGTAGTGTCGACTTCAACCGCAAGGGCTTCCCCTCCATCAACTGCCAGGTCATGTGTGATGCCCAGGGCATAATACTGAATGTGTGTGCAGGCTGCCCTGGAAGCTACCATGATTCCCATATCTGGCATCTGACACAGCTGTACCAGACATTTACCAATGGGGACATCCCACATGGTCACCTAGTGGGGGATGCCGGTTATGCACTGGAGCTGTGGCTGATGACACCCATCAGAAACGCACACACACCTGAACAGGAATGCCATAATGAGGCACACGCACAAACACGTAATGTCATAGAGTGTGTGTTTGGGCTGCTCAAGTCACGGTTCTGGTGCCTGGACACATCTGGTGGAGCCTTGCAGTACTCACCAACTACATGTACCCAAATTGTCATGGTATGTGCTATGCTACGTAATATGATCCTGCGAAAACAGCTGCAGCAGGACCAGCTGAGGCCTGGGCCAAACAGCCCCCCACCATTGCCAAGGCCAACACAGGCAGAGCATGACTCAAGGAGGAACAACCTGAGCCTGCCCCAGTAGGCAGAAGGAGGCGTGCCCAGTATGCTTTGGCCTTGGCAAAGAGGCAACGCATAGCAGATACACTGGCTCAGTAGGAACTCTGGAAATGATACCTCTCTCCGACTCACAGATAAAGTAAAAGGGATGCCTAAGTTGACACTACCTGCTTCCAAACATGTGCAGAGAGTGTAGTATGTGCATCCAACATAGGCAGCCCTGCAGCACCACCTACGGCATGAATGCCATGTGTTAAGCAATATAAAGCAGTGCTAAACAGCAATTATCACCATGTAGTATATGCAAACAAAATCTCACACACCAACTAGCACAACTGCGGTCAATGTTCAGTGATATTGGGCAACGTCCAGCAATGTTGGTGAATATTGAGCAATGTCAGACAAGCCTGGTGTAAGTAGGGCATAGATGAACAAAAGCCAACATGCTCATATTTGCTTAGCAGGCTCTTAAGCAGTCTGATCTGCTCAGTTTGAAAATATAAAGCAGTGATGGGCCTTGAACCCAGGATACTGTGCACTGTAGCCAAAGTACTGAACCACTAAACCACGACAGTATTACAGTGGTCCACCTGTATGACGGAATGTTGATAAGTCTATGCAAAGTATTCCATGGAAACCCTGCAGGCACAGCATAATCCTTGTTGAGTTATGACACAAAGGTGAGTCCTGCAGAGAGAACAGAACCTGACTTCCAACACACACAGTATAAATGTTAATATTGGTCATGTTCACACACATCTGCAAATGTAGTGGACCTCAGATAGCAACATACTGAAGGGTCACACTGGGCATGCTCACACACTTGAATAAATGAGACAAATGTTAGGCAACAAAACATGGAATATCAGAACTGGGCATGCTCACACACTTAGGCCATGTCTGAGTACAGCAGTGGGCCACGCATATCTGGCAGTTGCATGTGTTAACCCAGGAACCTGTCACTATACAGCAATCTGCCCTGTGCACACAGTTATAGGACAACAGACACATCTATAATAAAGTGGAACCCTGTCATAATCAAATATGTTCTGCAGATACTGAAGTTCTTCATGGAAACTGGTAAAGCAAAGATGATAAAGACCTGCAAACAGTATCAGCAATAAACATTGTGCATCTTGAACATTAGCATAGGTTCAGAGATCGATACTAGGCTATCTGCCCTAGGGCATGTACAAGCCTAGCCAGAGTGTGTTTGGCATTCACAACCCTGTCAGATTACTACACTGTGTGTGTGAATAGTAGGTCACACAAGATAGCCCATGTATGTTTATGCTAATGTGCCTCTGTCTAGCAGGGACACAGAAGATATCCCAGGGGTAAATATACAATCACCCATACAGTCATCAAGATGTCTCCAGTAGGTGGTCAGTGGGTTGCTCTGCTTATGTGAAACTGGGATTACATTCTGTAGTGAGTGGAGCCTCTGGGATAAGAATCTGTCCCTCCACAATGTCCTATTAACATCTGTGCTGAGGTATACGTCCCTGCAGTGTGTAGCTCCAAGGGAGTTGAATATCCTGAGGTGGAGCATGTCCAGTAATTCTGGTTTGGGTATAGCTGTAAACAACAGGCACACATCATATCTTAGTAGGTGGTAAGCGACTGAGTAGAGCTGGAGTTACTGCATCTGAACTATACAGGGCATCTGTGTGAGTCCCTAGATCTGCTTGGTGAGGACCGTCCATGGCCAGTACAGTTGCTGCAGGTGTCAGGTAAGGTATACCCCATATGTGACATTTGTAGCCAAGCATGGATGTGATGAGTATAGGGGCACAATGACTTCACTCGATCTAGATGTGAAACCATATGGGATAAGGTGGCACACATAGAAGGTGTGTCCAACCACTTTGGCAATGTGAATGTTAAATGCCACAGTACGAACAAGTGATGTCCCCAAACCCCTAACAACTCCTACCGTATGTAATGGAGTACTACCTATGTGGTAATGTGTGGGCATGTTGTTACTCCCAAAGGGGATGACTATGCAACTAATGGCATTTAGCTGTAGGCCATGGCTCAGGCACCAGTCATCCATCTCTGTGAGACCCTGATTGAGTATGCATGTGGCAGCTGGAGAGTTGATCATGGCACCCAGTTTGCAGTCAAGTGCAAACATGTTCAGCCATATTCCCCCTGTGATAGCCTGTACGTAAGACAAATATATACTGAACAAGAGAGATCCCAGGACCAAGCTGTGTGGGATGCCATGTGGGTGCTATCCCTGATCTAGGTATCAATCCATTGTGTGAGATATGTGTCCAAATTGACGCTGGTGAGCCTATGCATAATGGCCCAGTGGGTTACTGTGTTGAATGGTTTTGCAAGGTTCAGGTAGGCTGTGTGGACAGCTGTCCTATGTCGATGGACCTGTTAGCCATTTAAAGAATACCTACAGGTTTAAGAGGCAAGATCTGCCCACAACAATGCTGAAATGAGTAGGACACACTGTCTATGGGTTCCCGATGTCTATGTGTAGGAGTCCTATGACAATATGCTCCATAGCTTTGCAGAACAGGCTACATAGGCTTATAGGGCAATATTGTCTGTGGTCCGTTGTGGCACCAACTCTGTGGAGCAGGACGACTGTCGCAGTACGCCATTCCTTGGGTACATATCCTATGGTAACTCTGATATTGAACAGTGATGTAATGTGAGGGTTGCGTTTGTCATGATGCTCGTGTATGATGCAGGCTGGGACACCATCTGGTCACATTGATACTGTGATGTACACTGTGGGGAGGGCAGCACTCACCTGTTACTGTGTGATGTCAGGGAGGTTATACTCTGTTGGGATGGATAGTTGCTCCTTAGGGGGGATGGGTGGGAGACATCTGCACTGAACCTGTTTGCCAGGATGTAGGCAACGCCAGTGGGTTCAGGGTAGGTTTAGTCATTATGCAGTAACTCACAGCATATCAGTGAGTATCCACCCAGGTTCCTGACATAACTGAAGAAGGCCATGTGATAGTCCTACGTGTCAGGTGCAATTGTCTGGTCGAAGCGGCCCTTAGAAAAGTCCATGAGTGATTGTAGCCGTCTGCTAGTACAGATCACAGATGCCTTCCCAGTCTGGGATTGTGCTCTATCATGCAGTAGCATCCTCCTGATGTTGTACAGCTTATTAATGGCTGGGGTCTACCAGACAGGTCCCCTGCCATTGTAGTAGTAGGTCTTGTTGTTATTTGGGATAGCACAATCCATGCAGTCCACTAGGTGTCCATAGAATGTGTACGTAAAGGATGCAGCAGTGTGAGCCATATATGCCACTGTCTCAGGATCTCTGAAGGATACCACCTTGCTTTGGTGAAGTGAGATGTTGGCTCATGAGAAGTTCACCAAGATTACCCAGGATGGGTGTGTGGAGGGTATATGTATGTCCTGTGAGATACATGTATGTTCTGACCTTACCAATGAGGGGTATATCGCTGGTGTGGAACATAGACTCCCCATGTTGGTGATGAGCAGGTCCAATATGTATTCCCCCTTGTGGCTGTGCTGACTGGTTGTGCCAAAGCATATGAGTCCACAAATTGTAGTGACTGTTGGGTGAGGTTGTTGGGGCTTGAGTAGTATCCCCAGTCAATATGTGTGCATATGAAGTCACACAATATAATGGTGTCTGTGGAGACCTTCATATTCTCCATAGTTTCCACAAAAGCCGAGTGTGGTTCCTGAGTTTGGGAGTGTGTTCTGTAGCAGGCAACAAACTGAAAGGCAGTATTGCACAATGGTAGTTGTATATGTATGGTCTGTGATGCTTTGTGCTGTGCTACTAACCTGGAGGTGTGTGTATCTGTGATGTATATGGATATTCCCCCTAGTTGTGTTGTCTGTTCCAAGTCTTGTTGTCAGACAGCATGGTATAAAACATAACCTGGTAGTGCTGGTGTGCATAAGCGAGCCTGAACCAGGTGTCTGTCAGTGCAGATATTGCTCTCCTCCATACTGAGGAGAGTTCTGAGTGGCCACAATATGAGGTTAACACAACTGCTGTTGAGCAGCATTACCCTTAGTTTCATTTAACCTGTGATGTCTATAGAGGTGGGTTTGTCTTCTGAGCCCTGCTTAAAAAGGCACTCTGGTGGTAGCAAGAGCCTTAGCCAGCATACCAAAGTCCAAGGGTGACAGGTGCAAGCTGTCCATAGTGAAGCTACGTGGCATGTTGAGCATGTCACCATATGCTGACAGACACTATCCCCTATGAATGAAACAAATTTGTTAGCCAACTGTTAAATGTGATATGTGTGTCCATATACTGTGACATCATAATTGGTGGGTGTAAGATGCTAGACAAGGTCAGAGTCATACTGGTCTGGGCTACATGATCAGAGTGTACCTCCATGTATCATGTCATGTGGTCCAGGGAGTAACGTCTGAGGTTACACACACCAGCATGGACAATGATGGTGCCAGTCTTTTACTTGCTTTGGAGTGACCTGACTGCCTGTGTTATGTGGCAGATCCTGGCAACCAACAGACAGCCCAAAGTGACTATTCCCTTTTCAGGGCTGGTGAGTGGTACGTCAGTGTGTCGGAACATAAGTGTCACCTATTACAAGTGTATTAGGTGTGTTGTTTAGCCCAAAGGGCAGTGACTGTGTGGCACACTGACATTGTGAACTTTGTGATATGTGGGTATTGTAGTGGGGTAGCAGGTGAGTGTGTGTCTGCTTTGGAGGTCTCTGCTGCTTAGGTAGAGTACATTTACAGCATCCCATTATGTCAATGTGTGCTAATGTGGTTTGAGTGCTGTTGCTAGGGGATATGTGAGACTGACATGTGGTGTGTGTGGTTACCTTCTCCACCTGATAGACTGTGCCACTCATGGATTGAGAGAGTTCAGCTCGCTGTATGTCTATATAGGTGCATCTCACACATATATCTGAGTTTGTCGTGAGGAGGAGAGGGTTGTGTGTGTACATGAGGCAGATGTGACATTGTGTCAATATCACAATATCCACCAGCTGGACTGAAGAGTACATACAAAACCGACCCCTGGACATGCCAGGATATTATCATGACATACTCTGTAGCCTGATCACAAAGGATCAGTAGGGTGTTAAGTGTGTAAAAGAGTATAACAGGGATTAGTGCTCATGTTCGTTAGTGTTTTGTAAAGAGGAGCTGAGAAGGAGTCCAGATTGAATCATGACACCTCCTTCAGCTATGTCATAAATATCAATGTACATCCATATATGTCCTGAGTCAGGGCCAACTGTACCTGAGTGTCAATGCCGACATTATGACAGACAGGCCCATATGTACATACCCATCCCCCACTGACAATAGTCCACATCATCATACCAGGAGATATCACATGTAGAATGGATGAACAGCTACCCCCATAGCCAAAAGCATGACAGCAGGTGGAATACATTGATTACCAATATGTGTCATGTACAAACTACAGAACAAACAGATCATGCACCTGAACAGTCAGCTGAGCCGCACCTCATACACAGGATGTGGAACCGTTGAATGTGTCACAGCTACATATGGCACTCCCCACAAGTGTTCGTGCACAACACACCATGGGAAGTCAAGTCCAGTACGCCTATGAGGTCTGATCTGCAAGGTCATGGAGTCCATCATGGTTGCAGTCATAAACAGAGCTATTGGAAGCTGACAAATACACAACCCTACCGACTGTGGTATGTTCACGTGTGGATCATGGTTCCCAAACATGCTAGACTGTTTGCAGGGCAGCCACCCAGGACATACATCAATGAACACATCTACACATATGTCACATAGACTTTGAATAGCCCTTTATCAACATCCCAGAAACATGTAGTATCCACAAAACCAAGAAGCTGTGCATAAATATGTGTTGACATATGACGGAATGTCAATGTGTCCACAGATAGATCACACAAGGTTAGGATACTGAGGTCATGTTCAAGCTGTTGACACCTGCTGACCCACATGGACCATTCCTGGAATGGCATAAAACAAAGTGTACAGGCATCACCATGTCCAGTCTGATGATGTCACCATCCTATAAATACAGCAGGAAAAGGAAAACCAGCCAGTAAAGCAAATAGTGTGCCGTGTTAATGTGTCACTCTCTAGTGTCATAATATAGTTAGGCAGGGGTTTGAATCCTGCAAACAGTGTGTGTGTGCAATTGTCTTTGAAAGGAGTGTAATTTTTGGAGACTGAAAACACACTAAAAGAAGTACATTACACTTTGGGAAGTCTGATGATGTCACCATCCTACAAATACTGCAGGAGAAGGAAAACCAGCCTGTAAATCAAATAGTGCACCGTGTTAATGCATCTCTTTCTAGTGTCATAACATAGTTAGGTAGGGGTTTGAATCCTGCAAACTGGGTGTGTGTGGGGGGTGTTTATGTGTGCAGTTTCCTTTGAGAAGTGTTCCCTTTTTGGAGACTGGGAAAACACAGTAAAGGAGGTACATTCCTCTTTGGAAAGTCTGATGATGTCACCATCCTACAAATACTGCAGGAGAAGGGAAACCGGTCAGTAAAGCAAATAGTGTGCCATGTTAATGTGTGTCTTTCTCTAGTATCATAACATAGGTAGGGGGTTGAATCCTGCAAATACTGACTGTGTGTGTGTGTCACTGTTGGTCAACGTGGTGTGGGTTTTGCTTTTACTATGGTATGACATAGTATGATGACAACAATAAGTGCATTGCAGACATCAGGTATCTGCATGGCAAATATATATATATGTACATGTCCCCTCAATCAGTATATAGGTGTGAAGCCTGCATACTACATGAATACATTTATTTCTATTGTCAGGTTGTGCTGCTGCTTCTCAGATCATAGGTCACATAAGTATGTATGTGACACAGCTGTCCACTGTCATGTTCTGTGGCCAAGGTCATCTGTGGCACCCACACCCATGACAGTTACTTAAGAGTAGTGTGAGTGAGGGTATATGCCTGGGGTATATGTCAGACATGGTCATACACAACAAAGTCTGCCAAGAATGGACAGTCTTTATAGGTGTATGACTGCCTTGTGGATATGCATTCAGGTCTCTAATGTCTTATGTGATACACCTTGGGACTCCACAATGCCTATGGATATGTGGATACCAAGGGACACATGACATAACATGGGCATGTATGTACACAATGGTACCCAAGATAAATGTTGAGGGCTACCACCTGTGTGGTACTGACGGGATAGTATGTTTAGTACATGAGGATGACTATGCCATAGTCAGCATACTGCTGTAAAGCATGTATCACACAATGGGTATCTGTCTGTATGATTCCCTTGTGTAGGATATGCGTCCCATCCAGGGAATGCATTGTAGGCCAATCCATGCATTCTCAGATTTGGATGGACACATCCCTAATGTGTCTGCATGTACCTAAGGGGGCTATATGACACACAGGTGTGGTCACAGTAATGGGTGGCGGTCATCACCACTGGTTAGTGTTATAGTGTAGCACCGGAAGGATCAATTGATACTGGGTTCCCTACTACTGTGTGTCATTTGTCAGGACATCATCCAATGATTGCTTATAGTCATGCTGTTGAGGTTGTGTATACTACCAGACCGCAAATCATTGACTGATATTAATGGTATCACCCACAGCATAGTGTCAACCCATGTCATACTCACGTTTACTCATGTTATTACATAACTGTAGTAGAATGCATACTGGCCATTGAAAGATGCAATGAGATGTTAACAATGTGTACAACAGGGTATGCCACACATCCCATGTGTCCACTATGCACGTACATCCAGACAGTGTGCACCCACCATGTTCACAGATGTACACTTGCTAATCTGTACTGCCCACATCACACACGTACTGTCCACTCACTAACACATGTTGGCAACACATCACACATCAGCCAAGTGGCACATGAGTGGGTAATACATACTCAGACCTGACAGTGGTGTAAACAATGCTAAATTGACAATCAGAGCTTTGATGCATAATGTCTGCTCAGATATACCTACAAGGATGTAGTTACACTTCCTTGTTGACAACTTGCTATTATTGCTACACTGCTATAGTGTCATCCTGTGCATCAGCACCATGTTAGCCTGTCCCTCCATCGATAATGCAGATGACAGGAGGTGGCACAGGTATCATCATATGCACAGGGCATTTTGTTATTTGACAGAGCCTGACATTGACCCATCCAATCGACATGTTTGTGTGTGTGTGTGTGTGTGTGTGTGTGTGTGTGTGTGTGTGTGTGTGTGTGTGAGGAACAACAGTACAGCATGGGCCAATGTTGATGTAATGTGTGTGTGTAAGTGTGAGCCCTAGTTGTTTGGTTAATGTGTGTGTGTCTGCATGCACACAGCTCCACCATGTGGCTGCCATATATGGTGGTTTGTGGGACAGCCACAGACTGTACCTGCTTGGCTGTACAGATCACTATCTCCAGCCATGGACACAGTACCTGTGCCTGGCAGTAGTGCTACGGACAGTATCCGGTACCAACCCTGACTGGGTACTGTCATCAGAGGCATAGGTATGATGACTGGACCCATGTCCCTGCTGGGACTGGCCAGAGCCACGTGCACATGGTCTACTGGGATGGACAATGTACAGGCCAGCCCCAGCATTGCTGGGGCTGGTACTGCCACTACGGGAGCGGCTGTGAACTGTGAGCCGTCTGCGACCACTGCCAGCTGTTGCTGGCATGCATCCGCGTCAACGTCACAACCGTCCCACATGGTCCTGGCTCGAGGAAGACATGTTGTGGAGGGCATCTATTGTCTCTCCCCAATGTCTATCAATGACCTCGGTGTACGTCCGGATGGCACCGGCAAGGTCACGGATGCTGTCATTGATAGTGGTGTAATGTGCCCTCTGCACCCTAAGTCCCTGCCTGGTGTACTGTTCCATACGTGCCTGAGCCTGCAGTACAGCCTGGAACATAGTGGTCGTTGTAAGACCTGTGAGGGCATGCCTGCCATGGGCAATACATCCAGTGGTGCTCCCCCGAGAACCCCTGGACCTCTGTCTATGTGGTACCGTTCTGGGTCTACGGCTATGGCTGCTGTGAGGGGATGCAAGTGCCATGGGTATCGCACTCTCCTGGTCAATGCCAGCTGTATGCTGTCCCTCCCCTATGGCCATTGGTGGTGAGGAATGTAATGGCAGTATGAGTGTGCGCATAGATGGGGTTGAACGCTGTGTACTGTCGATTGACAGACCAACGACAGACCCTGTCAAATCTCCCTGTGCCAAAATACATGTGTCATCATCACCACTATCCGTGGCAGTGGCTTCCAGTTGCCTGCTGCTTTCGCCAACCCGTACCTCAGCACCTGTGAGATGAAGACAGGAAACACATGTTATGGTCTGCAAATGCACACATGCACACAGGAACACAGGAACACATGCACACAGGAACACAGGAACACATGCACACAGGAACACAGGAACACATGTACACTCCTCACTACAGCAGATACACACACACAACAGAAATCCAAATCATACTCAATACTGGTTGAAGGTGGGTGACAGTATCACAAGGCAAACAGTCATGTCACACGTGTCAGCATACAGAATAAGTGTTGATCAAGTCCATGCAGTGTGAGTGTAGACAGCCATAGTTGACAGTGTACATGGCTGTGGTGCATGTGTGTACATGTTCGGTGATTTCCTACACCCTGGAACACAATGTGTACAAGGACACAACATTTCTGTGCAAGTATTATAAGCTCTGCAATGTCCTGTGCACCATCACACACAGGTATACATACCATGGCTGCATGTGTTATCTGTGTGTCAAATGGATTTCCATGTCTGATTGCAGTGTCTGTGTCTGTAGCAGATAATTGTGGACACAGGTGTAGCACATTCATGCTATGTACACACACAGGATGAGTGGTGCATGTATACATGATGGGATACCAATCCTGGACATGGCCATTGTAACAGTATGGGGTGTAGTACCATTAGCCATCATCATCATGCATCACGTGGTCACTCAAGGCCACTAAAGTGTGCTAGACCACCGCCTAGCATGCTGTACCTGAACTGCAGTGCCGTGGCTAAGTTCACAATTACACAGCCATGTTGCACAAAGGTGTGTGAGGTGCCCAATAGGAAGTATTGCCTAACATGACCGTGTTATGTGTTCAGAAGTGTTGCACAGCACCATGATAGGCCCTTACCCCTCAGGTATATTATGTGTGGTGTGTGGATGACATGTGGGATACTGAAGTGTGACCTAGCAGCGGGTGTCCGGTTACACTATATGTAGCATGTTGAGGTGTACTGCGTATGACAAACGTGTTATGTTGTGTACATGTGTGTCAACTATGCCTATACAATGTACAGTACAGTGTTGCCACATTTGTGTCTGATGCTCTGTGCATTGCATGTGATTGAGGCAGCTACTGACATTACTGAGATTTTTCACGTCTCACAGCAAACATGCACAGCATGCATTATGCGTAGCTGTGTTATGTGTACATGGCCTACACCTCACCTATGACATGCACAGTTCAATACCAAGTTTAAAGTGTTAACACACTCACCAGCATGTAACGTCTGCCCTGCTGTCACACCAGAGGGACCTGCAAGAATATGACACAGTTTGGCAGTGGCCACAACTGTGGCATCGCTACTGTGAGTGTGCTAAACTACAGTAGAACAACAGGTATAGGTGTACAGATACTATTCAAATTATCAGTATTGCACACAATAGGCAGCACAACTGCTAAACACAGTAAACATCTCACACATGCATAATCTAACAATACAGGTAACAGTAGTCTACAGCTAGGGCATGTTACCTGCATGCTCCATGTCACCATGCTGGGTGGCTCCGGCCTCCATGATGACACATGTGTGATATTGTTGCTGCTGTAGGCAAGGAGCCACCACACTTAGCAGCTGTTCCTCCACTCTGGTGAGGGGGGATGTATGGTCACCCCACCACCTGTGGCAAGCTGTTGTTTGTGGATATCAGACGCACACTGCTGGACATGTCTAATTAAATCACTGCAGTGATGGCGTACCTGCTCATATGTCTGGTTATGCATGCCTATGTCATTTACCCAACAAACAAGTTCTTGCCACAGTGCAGTATGCTCCTGGAAAACAGCAGGGTATAGTGCTGAACCAGGCTTTGGTGGATTTTCTGTTCCTATGCGGCTGTGTAGCAGGGATTCCTGTGATGAGCCATAAGCCTGGAAGACAAGTAAACGATATGTGTGAGCAAGTCATGTGGCACACGTAACATTATACAGTACAGATATCAGTTAACTGCCATATATAGCATCTGTTTGTCTGTCAGAGGATACACACATTCAATACCCCATATCAGTGCTCAGCCCACAACTGGATGACAGTGCCTGCCACACTCCGTATGACACACCAGTATAAACCAGTACACGGCTCACTGTTTGGGATCCAATGCACAACCTTGACAGGGGGGTACATATCAAGCTAATGCATGCAGAAATATGTCATCCATTGCAATGAATGTGAAGTACAGTTACAGTATAACCAGTAACCCACCCTAGTCGTTGATGCCATACCCCTACCTAACATATGTGCACAGTTGTTAATATAGCTGGCATACTGCTGTAACAGAGTATACATGTTGCTAGGTACATACGCAAACCCTGCATCACACATGTGATTGCAGACATGGTACAGGCATCATTACACACACATCAAACATTCATACAACACACAAATGTATGCTGACACAGATGAGCCTTTCCTGTGTACCTTACAGTACTGTGTGCCCCTACTTACAGATACCTATGCCTGAGGAATGTAATCTGTGCAGACTACAGGAAACGCACAAGACAGTGTTACCAGGGAATGTGAACATACGCCATACTGTGCTGTTTAGGCCTACAGCTTCAGGTGGTACAACAGTTCAAATGTCGGCTGGATTCACCAGCAGTACCACTTACTGAGCATACATGTATTGCTTCAGCCTATGATGGGACACCACAGTCGTACACAAGGAACTACGTCACAACATATACCATCCTACTATGTCTGCATCCCAATAACTGACACATCTTTCTCTGGCCTCACACTTAGGACACAAACGACCATGACAGACACAACCTCACACTTAGCTATCACACCATTACAGACCTTGCACACATTCACTGTCACACTCATTCCACCTCACATAGCAGGTATTGCACTGTGTACTTGTCTGTGTGCATTGTGTCATAAGTAGGTAATACGCTATTGTCCCTGGGGCCTACAGCAGCCGAGCCATATGCTACCCTGGCCTTTGACACACATGTAATTAGATTTCACTTCCTCCTGTCAACTGGATACACAGAGGTGATTCCCAGGGCGTGTTACCTATCCCCCAGACAATCATCAGGGGTAAGTCTGACATCTGCTACTGAAGAGCCTTGTTTGTTCATGCTGGGTAGTTTACTCCAGAGTATGGCATATTTGCCAATGGGAGCCTATCCCTCCAGCATGTGCTGTTTAGTGAGGTTGCGGGGATTAGAGACCTAGGCCGTGTAGCCCGGTGGGATTGTGAGGTGTTGACATGGTGGTTGTTTGACTGCTATGGGTGTGGCATACCTCTGTGTGTTCTGCAGAGGTAACCTCTGGGTGGCTGGTATGCAACGCACTGTAGCTGTGGTTAAGTGAGTCAGTCTGCATAGGGTATATGTTTCAGGGCAGTATTACCCTTTGTGAGGTATGTCTGTGGCCTTTCCACTTGCTGTAGTTGTCATGTGAGGTACATACCACATGGGGCATTGTGATGAGTACAGGGGAACACTGACCTATATTTCCATACATGACACATCGTTTGTGATGACACGTACCACGTAGACAGATTACAAGACTAGTGTGGAACTGTGAATATCAAAGGGAAGCTACTGTCCACCTGTGTCCCATGTTCCCTTCTGACACCTTCAGTGTTAGTCAGGCAGCCACCTATCTGGTAGTTAGTGGGTAAAGTGTTTTGTAATGGGGTATAGCACTGCAGTATCAACACTGGTGGTCAGTCCATGCCTTGGTCACCAGGCACCTGTTGCAATACATCTGACCCTGTGTCTCCCTCTCTCACTATAAATATATATATATATATATATATATATATATATATATATATATATATATAAATATTTATATACATATATATTTATATATCACTCTATATATACATATCTATATATATATATCTATATACACACACATATATATATATATATATATCCATAGATATCCATATATATCTGTATGTATCTATATATCTCTCTATATATCTATATATGTATACATGTATATATCTATATCGCTATATATATATATATATATATATATATATATATATATATATATATATATATATGTATATATCTATATATCTACATATCTATATATCTATATATATCTATATATGTATATATGTATATATATATATATATATATATATATATATATATATATATATATATATATATATATATATATATATATATATATATATATATATATATATATATATATATATATATATATATATATATATATATATATATATATATATATATATATATATATATATATATATATATATATATATATATATATATATATATATATATATATATATATATATACATATATATATATATCTATATATAGATATGTATATAGCTATATATCTACATATCTATATATCCATATATATCTATATATGTATGTATGTATATATATATATATATATATATATATATATATATATATGCACAGAAACCAATATACCCTGAGGGAGCAGACCTGAAGCACAGGAAATAACGTACTCAGGAAGTAGCGTACTCAATAAGATGTAAGGCAATAATCAAAAACAACCTTTGTCTTAGAAGGAAATGCCAATTTGCAATTAATAAAGTTAAAAAACGCCCAATTATTGCCGGTAAGGCAAAAACACAAAATAGCAAAAACAGTCAATGCGAGGGTGAAATTTCAGTACCTTCAATGTAGACAAAGGAAAAACACTGTTGCAACATCAAAGTGAAAGTTCCCAGTGTAACACGATGTTCTATAGCAGACAGCTGGTTAAAAAGAACATAATCCAAAATGAAACAAATAAACCATTCGGTCCAAAAATTTGAGTAAAAGTCCTTTATTGCAGTCTCCACAACCTGTAATACTTGAAATAAAAACGTATGATTATCACCTTCCTTCAGAGTGTGTTTAGCCAATGCACTACAATCCTGTAGCCTATTCAAGCAATAACTGTGGTCGCGTATACGCTCCCTAAGCTCGCGTATACGCTCCCCATAGTGAGACTCATCTTATACCCATATTGATTTTTTGGATGTTACTGTATACAAGACCAGTAATGGGATTAATACTAAGATTCATCGCAAATTGTGCTATAGACCTTCATTCCTACATAGGGAAAGCATGCATACCCCTCATATTTTTAATAACATAGTTAAAGGGCAAGCTATGCATATCTCTCGTTTATCTACGCTATCTGCAGATTATAATATGGGATTAAATGGACTACGTGAAGGGTTGTTGACTAGAGGATACTCTCAAACTGAAATTGATAGAACATACAGTGAGATGGAATATTTAAGACAAACAAGGGCGAAACCTTACTTCTCTGATTCAAATTATAACATCAGGGATACAAAGACTGAATCAGACAATCGTCTAATTAACATCATCTTACCATTTGGAGGCAAACTTGATATTGCCCAAGAGGTCATAAGGAAAAATTGGAATATATTAATTGCTGATGATAGGGTGGCCAGTTTGGTGGGTCATGTACCATCGTTTACCTTCAGTAGCATGCACAATCTTAAAAAACACCTTTGCAAGCCTCAGGCTCCTATACTTAGAACAGGTTTTGAGAAAACTAAAAAATGTGGCAGTTGTCAGTAATGTACCTACATTGATGAGTCTCACTATTTCAGACATCCAGAGACAAAGCATCTTTGGACTATTAATTATGATAGTGATTGTACTTCTAGGAATGTCGTGTACGTGGCATCTTGCACACAATGTTTCTCGTTCTATGTAGGGAAGACCAACAGGTCACTTAGGGAGCGTATACGCGACCACAGTTATTGCTTGAATAGGCTACAGGATTGTAGTGCATTGGCTAAACACACTCTGAAGGAAGGTGATAATCATACATTTTTATTTCAAGTATTGCAGGTTGTGGAGACTGCAATAAAGGACTTTTACTCTAATTTTTGGACCGAATGGTTTATTTGTTTCGTTTTGGATTATGTTCTTTTTAACCAGCTGTCTGCTATAGAACATCGTGTTACACTGGGAACTTTCACTTTGATGTTGCAACAGTGTTTTTCCTTTCTCTACATTGAAGGTACTGATATTTCACCCTCACATTGACTGTTTTTGCCATTTTGTGCTTTTGCCTTACTGGTAATAACTGGGCGTTTTTTAACTTTATTAATTGCAAATTGGCATTTCCTTCTAAGACGAAGGTTGTTTTTGATTATCGCCTTACATCTTATTGAGTACGCTACTTCCTGAGTACATTATTTCCTGTGCTTCAGGTCTGCTCCCTCAGGGTATATTGGTTTCTCTGCATTCATTTGGTATATTGGGTGGATTATTTTCTTATATATATATATATATATATATATATATATATATATATATATATATATATACTGCCCACATTTCATGGTGGGAATATCAATTATGGAACAGTTGTGAGACATACAATTATGTAATAATATTGCACAGTGTTGTGCAGAATGCATTTCGCTGTCCTCAGGCCGTATAGCCGTAGCAGACCTCACTGGCTATAACTCAGTCCCACAGCATTTAACCACCACATGACATATACCTGCACTGCTTGCTGTTTTCAGTGCCACACACTACAACCTACCTATATGTGCACATAGCAACCTTCAAATGCATATATATGTCCGGCCTTCACTAACAGTTGCAGTATGTACCTTGCCCTATGCACATCTCCATATACATATAGATACGGACTGCTACCACATAAGGAGTGTTCACAGAATGTAGAGTACCCTTCAGACACATCATTCGGATGCCAGCAAATACATCTGTGTTACATACCTTACCTTTGTATTTCTCACCTCAGTCTGTTGTACCTGTTGATGTTTTTTTTTATTTGTTTAGGTTGGTGTCTTCCACTGCCTCTGTTTTTTTTTTTGTTTGTTTGTTTTGGTTGGTTGATGTCCCCAACAGCTTCTGTTTGTTGTTTTTCTTTTGTTTTGGTTGGTGTCTCCAACCGCCTCTGTTTTTTTTTTGGGTTGGTGCCTCCAACTGCCTCTGTTTGTTGTTATTTATTGGGTTGATCTCCAACTGCCTCTGTTTGTTTGTTTGTTTGTTTGTCTGTCTGTCTGTCTGTCTCTCTCTCTCTCTCTCTTTCTCTCCAGTTGCTGCAATGATATTATTGCATGTGTGGACAGCAAGTACAGGCTGCTTTTGTAGGTATCTGCACATGTGCATGTGATGGCCTCTGCACCAATTGGTGCCCAGCATTTAGTAATTGCATGCAGCCTGCTGTGTGGTAATTGCAGTTGTCACTGTGATTTCAGGACATTGCTATAAAATGATAGGTTAGTTAGGCATAGGCCTTTCAGTTTTGCAAGGTGGGGGGGCATGTTTGTTTGCTGTGGACACTGTTGTGTCAGTCAGAAGGTTGGTATATGTCTCATATCTGAAGCTGGGTTGTAGCCAGTGAAATGCATGTTGTATTGAAACCTGACTGTTGCTTCTTCCTGTACACTCTTCTCAGTGTGTAAGTTTACTCATACCTCCTAATGCTAACACTGGATACATGGGAGTATGTACTTTCTTTTGGAATTAGGGAATTAACTGGCATACAACAGTAGTTATTGCAATGTATTCCTATGGCTTTCCTATTTTCCCTTTGCATTCACTCCTTGTAATGCATGTCATATTTCTTTATTGCAATGTATTCCCATGGCTTTCCTATTTTCCCTTTACATTCACTCCTTGTAATGCATGTTATATTTCTTTCAGCACCAAGTTATTGTATATCTGCTGTGGCTTAGTGGTACATCATGCAAACTGGTGAGTCCAAGGTATGGGGTTTGAGACTGACAAGGGTATTTATTTTGCTGCTGAGCAATACAAGGGCCTTGTCATACAGAGTGACAAAGGCACTTTTAAGCAGTTGTAAGCGAGTTGGCATGGGTTTGCGTGATGCTTAGCTATGCTAAGCAATGCTTAGCTTATTATATTTTAGCAATGCTAAGCTTAGCTTAGCTTATTTTATGTTAGCACTAGTAAGCTAAGCTTGGCATAGTTTATCATATCTTAGCAATGCTAAGCTAGGTGCACACATGCGCACACTGGTGCAAACCCTCTTACTACTGTTTACAAGTGCTCACTCCCGCTAACCCCCATGCTCATGTCTTTGACAGAAAAGTAAATGGGGAGATAGGAATGTGGTGATAAAGGGTGCTCAAAGAGGGGAAGACAGTAGGAAAACTAGCTTGGGATGTACACGATGGGCGTGGAGAAGGTTCATAGCTGCCCATTTCTTTACCAGCAACAGCTGTGCATATGCAATACGTTAGGTGGGATATTTGAAACCTTCCACCCCTGAGAGAGTGGTGAGGACATCTAAGTATGTTGTACTACCAATTATGAATATCAGGCACATGCACTGTTTGTGAACTGCTATACTGTCATTAGTATGTTACTCACATCAGAACAGTTTATGGTTTGTGTTGGCATTAGCACTGTCTGCTCAGGATAACTGGACATATTTCTGTACTGTGTATGCCTTCCTACACCCTTGGTTGTGCCTGACTACAATGGTATATAGTACCTTTGGGTAGGGGTGCAGAACTGCAGTGTGCATTATTTAGTATTGTGTGATGTTTATCTTACTGAACATGCAGAGATGCTGTGTACCTGTAAGTCTATGAAGGCTTGTAGTCTGTCTGAGTAGCTCCCACCTGTGGACATATCCAGATGGTAGACAGAGGTCAGCCTAGTATTCTTTGACTGTGCACCACAGCAGTATTTTCAGCACCTGAACAATGGCATTGTCACAGGTGGTTGCTAGCAGTACATGGCTACATCCTTTGCTATTTCTATGTTATACTACTACATAAGGGCATGCTTGTGGGATTCATTCTACAGCTATTTGCAGAGTGTGTAACAGCAGACAAGCTGATATGCCTGTGTGTTTCTGACTCTTCCAGGCCTGAGATACTGTCATGTATATAGTTGAACAGCCTCAGGGAAAGGTACATATAACTGGGATACACCTGTCATATAGTTCAGACATTTTGCAGTTCAGACTTTGGGTGATTCAGTGCATTTCTATTACTACACCTTTTCTGACGTGCAAGCGGTGTCTACTCTCACTTATTGACATTTGTTATTAAGTGAGATTCAACACCTTTCTGCCTACTGTTAGTACATTTCACAGGGAGTCAGAGGGGGCACAGCTAACATTTGTTTACAAATCAGGGTCATCACTGTAGAGCAGTCACTGTTGGGAGGTCTGGCTGTGACCTATGTAAATATGCCAGTGTTTATCCTGCCCTGATACTGTGTGGGATTTGTAAGCTGCTACTGTAACCTTATTCCCTACTAGCATGGCTGATTCTCTTTTCACAGTCATGTCATGCAATTCAACAACCTGCTGGTTAAGGCCCAGAGAACAGGATTTGTGTTATGCCATTCCTATTTTCCCTTTACATTCACTCATGGTAATGCATGATAAATTGCTTTCAGCACTAAATTATTGTATATCTGCTGTGGTGTAGTGGTACTTTATGCAGACTGGTGAGTCCAAGGTCCCGGGTTCGAGACTGACAAGGTTTTTTATTTTGCTGCTGAGCAGTACAAGGGCCTTGTCATACAGAGGGACTAAGGCACTTTTAAGCAGTTGTAAGCAGGTTTGCGTGGGTTTGCATGACGCTTAGCGATGCTTAGCTAAGTGCACACAAGTTCACACTCACGCACCCCCGCTAACTACTGCTTAAAAGTGCTTACTCCCGCTAACCCCCGTGCTAATTTCTTTTAACGAAAAGAAAATGGGGAGATAGGAAAGTGGTGAGAAAGTGGACACAGAGAGGGAAAGACAGTAGGAAAACAAGCTCAGGATGTGCAGGAAGGGTGTAGGGAAGGCCCATAGCTGCCCATTTCTTTAACAGCAACAGCTGTGCATATGTTGAAAATTTGGAGTGAGTTTTGAGACCTTCCACCCCTGACAGAGGGGTGAGGACAACATAGTTTGTTGCACTGCCAATTAGAATTATTGGTGTACATGTCCTATAGACATGTGTGCAAAATGGGAAGCTATGTATGGGGTGTAATTTTTTTTCAGGTACAGATTGCCCTTTTTTTTTTTTTTTTTTTCAGGTGAGAGTGGTAAGTGAGGTAGGGGAAGTAGGTATATTTGTGGAGGTAGTTTGGGGAGGTAAACAGACAAGACAAACAATACGCATACAGGGGTGGAATTTGACACATGGGGTGGGTGAACACAATTGACGGGGAAGGTTGTTTGGAAATCGCAAGTCCATGAGCCCATAGATGGTAACAGTCAAACTGAGATCCCCACCCATGGGCAGTCACCACTGCACCTTCACAGCCCCGGGGGTGGCTGTGCTGGGGGCTGAGTAGGACAGGCAGGCTCACCCATGAGACGCGCCACTCTCACCTCAAGCTGGCATAGGGGATCAGCAACTGAACGCTGGATCTCCCTATGCACCACAACCCGGACCCTTCTAAGGGTGACGGGTGGCCCTTCTCTGCCCACGCTTGTACGGGGGGGACAAGCCCCATCCCCTGCAGCGCTTCCACCCGAAGGTGGCACAGGACCAATGGAGGAGGTGAGTCCGGGCTGGGCACCAGAGCCACTGCTGTCAGGTGCACTCGCCAACTAAGGAGGGACAGGTGGGTCTGCTGGGACTGGCCTTCCCATACGTTCTGTGATTAGGTGTGTTTCATTACAACATAAACAACAGCATTCCAGATTACTTGTAACAGCATGCAGTAATATTCCCATTAACCCAACACACAACAGTTCCAACAGTTGAACAGCAAGCATAACACATGCATATATTGAACAACAGTGGTTATTCCAACCGCATGCAAGGATGATTGGTAGCAACAGGCCACCATGAACGTGGTGTTTGAACAGGGCACATGCATCAACATGAGTGCAAATATTTATAGAACAATAGGACATATATCCCGACAAATATTTAAGATTACACATACTCATTGAGGTGTGGAATTGCATGGTTTATGCACAAACAGTAGGGTGTAGAAAAAACCTCCGTTAACATCTTATAAACACTTTTACTCTACACTACAGTCCTAGTGACTGCTGGTGTATATTCTCTACATGTATTATTACACTTGCCACCATGCATTAGATTGTGTAATGGGTTTGGCTAGTTCAATCTATACTTGACCTATATCTCACATACTAACTGTCCAGGATGCAGATGTTACTGCTACATATTTCATGGTTGCATTTATATTTATTTATCTATCTACATATCTGGATGTTTTCACATGACATTTTCACTTCAAATTGTACAGAACCCTGCATTTATTGAAGCACACTTACATTTCTGGGGAACATATTAGCATGATACTCATGTGCCAGATTTACTTATGCATGCCAGCCAGTAACTGACTGCTGAGGACTGTATATTTACTTCACAGCTACTAGCACTTCCATCACCCACTTTAGATGGGACTGCAGAACTCTGGGTTGCCAGCACTTTCTAACACATTACTATTTGTATAATGCAAGGGTACAACAACATTTCATACTAAGTGAAACAGACACACTCTGGGTTTTAGACCTTTATTAATGACATTACACACTTTTCCACAGGCTCACTCCTTTATTTGTTTTAACGGTATATATGGCAGACATGTTCACAACATATTATACGTTTATTAATAGGTTAGCACACTCTTTTTTCAGGCTCACTCACATATTATTTTATATGACAGTGCCTACAGAGATATTATTCCAGACATTTGTTACCTTTCTTAATGGGTTACTACACTCTTTTTCTGCCTCTCTAACATTTTTATCTGACAGTACATGCAGAGGACTTATTCAGTCCATTTTATGGCTGTATTATTGGACTACAACACTTTCTTTCATGCTCTCTCCCATATTTTATATAACAATACATGCAGAATAATCACTAACCTGCCTGGCGGTGCAGCCTTAGCAGCCTATCAGCATAGGCTTGCTGATTCCTAACACGGTCACCTGCAGCTGTAAAGTAAATTAAGGGATATTAAGACATTCCTATTCATTATACATACTCCATTTTAAATCCTTACATACTGCATCCCATGGCTACATACTCAGTTGTGGGGCATCCCACATCCCACGGGCCTCCTGTATCCACTGGTTCAGGTGGTCCTCCTTTTGTCTCTTCTGGTCGCATGGTAGTGATGGACCTGCTCACCAGTCTGGGGAATGCCTGTGGCACTGGTGAGGTCACGAGCTAACCGGTTCCAAGCCTCTGCCTTGTACTCCATCCCTTGGAACTGGATCTGCAGGAGTCTTGCCTCATGATGGTGGACTAGGAGCCAAACCATGTATTTGGACTCCTCAGTGCCCCATCTCTGCACTCGGAAGCACACTCCCTCTCCAACTCCAGCCATTCTGACCATAGATGTGAGCGACAATCAGTTACGGCGTGTATTCCCACCTCTGGTACTTAAATATGCCACATTTCCCGCACTTTTTTGTGATTTTCCATTTTGTAAAATTCTCGGCTGACTGCAGACCTGCTCAATAATGGTTAAACTACCATCCCTAAGTTTATGAATGTTAATAGTGGCTGTTTCTCCTATGTTGTCATGGCTTAGTGGTTCTGTACTTTGATTATGATGCAAAAGGTCCTGAGTTCAAACCTTGCCATTCTTTTATTTTAATAGTGTCTAGACAGGCTAGGGGGTGTGGCTGCGTTTAAGCAACTTAGCTCTACGTTGCTCCCCAGTGCCCTACGGTGCCCTGGTTGGCACGGGTCCACATTGTGCTGGGTAAAGCATTTTTAAATGTTGGGCAACTCTATTGCACTGGGTAAAGTGCTATTACACTATGGGCAACTCTGTTTAGCTGGATGAAGCACTATTAAACTATGGGCAACTCTGTTTAGCCGGATAAAGCGCTATTAAACTATGGGCACCTCTGTTTAGATGGGTATAGCACTATTAAACTATGGGCACCTGTGTTTAGCTGTGTAAAACGTTGCTTAACGGCAGGCTATTATATATCTGGGTCTTTTCAAAATATATATTTTGTTCGCTGATACATTGGCCATGTCACTGCTTTTAATAAAATTTTAATCATATTTGTCTGGTATTATTTCAAATACTCATTTAAAACATAAATAAGAAGGGGAGTGGTGGGACTCAAAGCGTGAATGCCTTCTCTTTGTGCATACGCTCTACCATTACGCTATTGCTATTTGGATTAATTTGCATAAGTACTTCTTATATGCTCTTCAATGTCACAATTGCTAACTGTGGTTAAGTAATGGGCACACCCGCGCAAACAAGCGCAAATATGGGCAGCTATATTGTGGATTTAAAAAATATATATATTCTCCGTTTTATAACTCTGATGGGGGTTTACAGTGTCAGGGAGTGTGGTGTTGGGTGCAAGTACATTTGAGCGGACTCGCTCTTGTCTGTTGACATTATGCTTTTTAAAACCTTACAGGGGCATGGACTTTTAGACTGCTCGGCAGTCAGACACGTCCTCTGCTTGCCTACTCAGTCCGTGTAAGAGTTACGGATGAGTCAGCATGCCCTCATGAATATTCATGGCACGCTGACATCATACCGTTCAACTGCAGCCTCCGAGTAAGACATATTAAGTCTTACACAGTAGTTTTGTGAATCCGGCCCAAAGTGCTGAAAACAAATTCTACAAAAATGCAAAGACAAAATCATAACAGCTATAAGCCACCTAAGCCACCTCCACAAAGGGCACAACATCCTTTGCCCCAGAACTAAATTTAGTCCTTTTCCAGACATCAACCTAAACCTTTAAGCTACTGATATATACAAATGTTAGAGAAAGTTACCTCACTAACTAGCCTTTCATTTGGTTTGACATCTGATGAAAACCCAATAAATGTTCAATATGAAGATGGACTCTGTATACCTAAATCAACTGGCTTACTCCCCAGGAACATAAAGTGCACACTAGAAATTACTTTGTTCATTCATTCATATATTGTCTAATACACTCTTTATCCTATTTTGGCTGCAGGAGGATGCAACCATTACTAGCAAGCATGTGTAAAAAAACAGAACCAGTCCTAGATGAGACATCAACCCATCACATTTCACACCCACACACACACACACACACACACACACACACACACACACACACACACACACACACACACGCACACACACGCACACACACACACACACACACACACACACACACACACACACACACACACACACACACACACACACACACACACTTTCCAAGCACCAAGCACAGGCACATGCAATTTAGAAGTAATTTACCAGCCCACACAAAAAACACATCATCTACAAACCAAGCATAGTACAGAATCGAATCTAATAAATGATTACCACTGTTAAACACATATAAGGTTTCCCATTGGGCAAGTACTGTATTTACCTAGCTATTATCACATACTGTGCCCATCACTACCCCTACCTTCTGAAGAAAACATCTGTCAGTAAACATAAAAATATTATTAGATAAAATTAGATCCAGCAGAAAACAAATCAAGTGAATCCTGTTAAATGAATAACCAGAATGCCTAGTCAGAAAGTGTCTAACATAATCTATCCCTATGTCATTAGGGATCACAGCAAATAATGAAACAACATCCATGGTCACCAGAAAATACTCATCAACAGTATTACTATCAGACTAGATTGTCAATCTCTTCAAAAAATGCTTGGTATCTCTTAAAATGTTCTCTACACCATCAATCACTGGTCAAAGCTATATCTCCTCTGTTACCCCACCCATTTCCAGAAACAAAACAATAGATTTTTATGTTGGCAGCTAACAGGGGGAATAGGTTTTAATGAGACTATCCCTTTAAGACTATCACTGAGATCCAGAGGTTTGAAATGCTGATTGTGTTAATCTGGGAGTGCTAATTAGATATATATACTATGTGTTTGATTTTTATGGTAGATTTGAAGAAGTAACATTTGATGTGAAAGTGCTCATTGTTTATATATATTTTTATTATTTTTATTAAAGAGTGTTGAACCCATCCGGCTGACTTTTGGCTTTTGTTTTTGTTATGGTGCTTGTTTTTATTAAGTCAGTAGCCTGCTTTTGTTCATTTTATTCTTTCTCTACCTTAAAAAGTAGATTATAGCAGACTTTAATGGCATTATACAACTTACACACAACCACTACAAATAGCTCAACACTTCTACTAAGTAGGGTTCCCAGACACAAGCTGTGTTGCCACTGTCGCATGTAAACGCAAATTAGATATTTACCTAAATAGACATATATATGCAAATGCACCATCTAGTGCTTAACCAATAAATATCTCAATAGACCTTATATCTCTATGTTATTTAAACTCTACAACTCTCTGTAAATTAGTGAAATTTTACTTTACACTGGACAATACGGAAGGTCAGCCTACTTGTTTCCTGCCTTTTACCTCAGAGTATTAGTCATCCTAAAGCAGTATTACAAATGGCTCATGTTCACAAATACTGATTTCTTACTAAGTACAAATAAGTTTGAGATATGCAAATATTGAGATAAGAAGGCCTCACTCAAACAAAAAAGCAAGTTGTGAACATTGCAGTAATACATAATGTGCTATACAACCAAAGCTGACATATAATGTAATATCATATGCTGATATGCTGATGTTATAAAGAAATCCTTAATTAAGTTTTCTAGATCCATAAGGATTATGCCTCAGCAAGAAAAAAAAGTACATAGTATATCACTTTAAACAGAGACACACAAGACAAAGGGTCTCAATTCCAGTCCATAAATCCACTCCATAAACAAAAATGTTTCAGTGAATGGTGACGCTGTAGTGAGATACATAGATTATTATCTCTCAAGGCCAGATAAAAACAGGATAACAGTGAGCTGGTTTTGGATGCCAGGTCCTTAACACTTTTACACTAGACAAATAGCTAGAATATAGCTAGAATGACTTGGGGGAAAATCCCTGGGGGAGATGCAGAGTGACATATCTGAGATCACTATGCATGTCACACATGCAGGCAAGACACTGATACAGGGTACAAAGAAAAGAGGATTAGCTTTAGTAACTGGCAACATAATTGGTATCACTCTGGGGGGGGGGGGGGGTCCAGTATGTGAAAGCACTGAATGAAATGCCAGACTGTCCTAGTTGTTTTCAAGGGATGATTCTATACATCACATTCAAATGTTTCCACACTGGCTAAAATCTTTGCTGCCTCTGTCTTTTATAGGCAAAGTTCAATTAGTGAATATCCCAAGAGAGCAAACTTAATAATTTCAAAACAGGGTCCAATTAAGGAGGCTTGTTCAGTTACAGAAGTCTAAACAACAAGCTGCCTGACCTTGAGACACTACTGCATTTGGAAGGCATCCATATATTTACAATCACTGAAACCTGATTTAAATGCCTAGAAAGCACTCAATCCATAGCTGGGTTTAGTGCCTACCACACTTTCAGACCCAATGGCAAATGTGGTGAGGTATTCATATTTGTCAGAGACCACATATCATCTTTAGACTGATTCCCAGAGACCTATAAATTTAACCTATCACAATTCAAACCAGACTAAACAAAATAAACTATCATTTTGTTCGCTGTCCCATGAACCCAGAAACTTATCAGGCTCCTAAAAGACATGGGTGAACTCCCCATAAATAAGAAGTCATACTATTCTGGCAGACTTATGTTAGTCCTTATATAGCCTTAGAACATCTAGATTATACTATTAATATTGCAGAAAGATGTACTTTTAAGATTACAGGGGTAGTTTATATTGGAAAATGCTCTGGATGTCAATCCTTTTATGTAGGTATGACTACCCACAGTTTTGAAAAGAGAATTAAAGAATACCTTTATTCTATTAGAGTTAAATATAATAATGCCATATACAAGCAATCTATTACCTGCAATAAGTAAAAAAAAGTTTTTATTTTCAGTTATTGAACAAGTTCCCTTAGACATGAGGGGTGGTTGTTATAAAAATAAGTCAGGGACTATTGAGACAGAATGGCAGGTTAGACTCAGTGCCGGTAGGTTTCTGGGAATGGATGAGCCTATAAATATAAAATGTTTTCCTAAAGAAAAAAGACTAAAAATAATAAATTTAATAACTAGGGCTACTGATATGCTAGTATAATGTTTTAAATATATAATGTAGAAAAACCAGCGTGAATATGTGAAGTAGAAACAAAACCAGTAAACAGGAAAAAACTTCACACTATGTGTACTGAGCAGAAAATTACCATAAAATACCTTTGTAGTCCAACAGGGATTCTCTTCACAAAAAAAAAAACTAAGTCCAAAGTATAAAAAAATATTTTAATAAAACACACAGAACATGAAGAGGCAGAAAAATCCAAAAAGAAATCTAGATATAAATGGTTAAGCTGATGGTTCTGAAGACATCCCACAAAATATTCAGGGCAGAAAGTACTTAACCAATTGTACTTTTTGGATCTACCTCTTCATGTTCTGTGTGTTTTATGAAAAAATATTTTTTTAAATATATAATGTATATTTATTGTGCTCATTTTTACAGGTTGTTTACACTTTGCTGTTTTAAAGTTTAATTGATAGATAATTGGAACTTTATTCTTATTGGTTATTAGTTCTTTTAGAAGAATGTGTTTTACTGAATGAGATGTTTTTCTGAAGAAGTCTCCAAGATGAATGTGTGTTATTAATGAAGATTTTGACACTAAAGACAAGTTTTTTCTTAAGCTATCCATATAGTTAAGTGAAAATATTAGGACTTTAACTAAGCATTTTAAAAATACTATTAGACCTACCATTTGAAGCCAAGCACAACTATAAATCCTTCCTTAGTTGTGTTAAAAATCTAAGATACACTCAACATTGTACAGAGCTCACACTAAATGATGAAACTGACACAGTCCCAGTGGACATTGCTAATATCCTTGCCAATTAATTTAGTGCAAATTTTACTCCTGAGACATTTCAAATCCCTATGAGCCCTGTAACTTGCAACCCACCCCCATCATTACTAAAGATTATGTACTGAAAGTGCTCTCCAAGAGTAAGAACACTTCCTGCATGAGACCAGATAACCCACCTGACTGTTTGATAACCAGTACCAAGTTCACCTTGATGGAAAATCTACATAAGCTAATTAGCTTGAGCCTGGTGCTGGCTCAATCCTGGAAATCTGGTGTACAGTACTAAGGATGTTGCTCCATAGAGGTGGTCCTATAATCAACCCAGGAAACTATAATCAGACTTCTTCTTCCGGCTTTTTCCTGATTAGGGGTCACCAGAGCAGGTCAACTGTCCACTTATGATTGGCAGTGAAGTTGTATGGTGTCCAGTTGCCAGCCCAGTGCCCAACCTTCCACAGAAGGCACACACATGCACACACTCACACCTAGGGCCAATTTAGAGTGTCCAATCCACCTACAACATGTCTTTGGGATGTGTGTGGAAACCAGAGCACCTGGAGGAAACTCACGCGACCACACAGAGGACATGCAGACTCTGCAGAGAAGGCACCCCAGCCGAAGATGAAACCGGAGAACCTCTTACGGTGAGGCGGCAATGCTAACTGCTGCACCACCACGGCCACCCAGGAAACTACAATCAGACTGATGAGTATTATTTATAAAGTCATGCAACACATTATAACAAACATGGTTAACACCGACATTAAAAATCTCATCAGGCTATGTCATCAGCAATTTAGTTTTGTGAAAGTTAAGTCATGTCTAATGAATCTTGGTAACTTCTTTGAGAAGGTAACACAAACTGCTGACAGTGGTCACAATGTCACTGCTGTTGTTCAGTATTTACTTCTGTGACTAGAGACTAATAACCAACTCCTGTGACTAACCACATTTGTCAATGGCTGCAGAGTGGGAATTACTGTGAAATCTCCCTTTGACACAACAACCCTCCATCTGAATTTTACACTTAAAAATGAAGAGTGGATTGAAAAATGTGTTTAAATTAAATGCTAAATTATGCAACATTGTCACATTTAGCAGAAAAACTATTCTCCCAACACCAGCATTGACAGTACTCCACATCAAAATGAAAATCTAGTAAGAATTCTAGGAACCTAGGCTGATAAATCCCTCTCCTTTCACCAACATGTAGCTACATATATCTGTCAGCATGCCTTTTGTATGTGACAGGAAACTGGATGAAAGAAAGAAAATCCATTCAGATCCAGGAAGGGTAATCAAACTTCAAACAGATGTCAAACTTAAAAAAATAATAATAATAATAATAATAATAAATAAATAAATAAATAAATAAATAAATAAATGAAACACAATAGTTGGCCACAAGTGCTGGTTTCTATACCACTGCCACCACATGTGTGTACTAAAAAATGTCAGATTTTAACATTGTCTTGAGTTTGTCTTATAATTGCATAAATCCTTTGTGAAATGATATATAGAATATTTATTGCATTAAATGATTTGATACTTTTGTTTATAATTATTATGTGATTGAAACTAAATGAAATTGGAACATTTTAAAATAGAACATTGAATTTATCCATTATCTCTGAAATTTATAACTATCAAAGGTTTAGTACATGTCATTCACTTTTACCAACAATATAGCCCAGGTTAACTCATATGCTACGAGAGGAATATTTTATTCACAGCACTTTAGGGATGGTAGAGTCATTATCCATTGCTGTAGTAAGAAGACTACCCCGGGATTCAATAAAGTTTTTTTTTCAGTGCAAGAATAGTGCAGCAGCGCATGCATGGAATATGGCCACCGAGCAATTCAGTAAACAAGGCTAGGGGCGTGCACGAGCCTGCCAGCACGATTTTGGCATGGACACCACTGCATAATGCTAATTACCTCATTTGCTGGTGAAAACCATGCAAGTGAAGTGAATTAGAGATTCAGTAAGCAGGCAGGCATTCATGCCAGAACAGTGTCCGTTGCAGAAATGTATTCAGTTACTGACCATGTACATTTCTACAAAAATCAAAACGGGGGCATGACAGCTCAAAGTAAAGCATGTTTTATAATCATTAGGCATGCCAAAGGCCAGAAATATGGCCATTTGCATAGAAAAGAGTTGCAAAAATATGAAAATCAAAGTTTTTTTTCGCCGATTTCAGCTGTTTAAGGATAGTGCAGTGGCATGCAAACAAGATCATGCCGAAAATAAAAAAATGTGAAAAGACAATTTTAAGTGAAATCTGCAATTTGCCATTATAGTGTATGGCATGCAGAATCAAAACAATAACAGGTAATACTGGTTGCTAAGGGGAAATGATCCACGGTGGTGCAGCAGTAGTGTTGTTGCCTCACAGCAAGAGGTTCTCCCATTTGATTCTCAGCTGGAGTGAGGGGAGTGCCTTCTGTGTGGAGTCTGCATGCCCTCCCCACGGTCGAGTAGCGTACCGAAAGACATACATGAATGGGCGTGCCTTCGTTGAAGGTTGGGCATCGAGCTGGCAAATTGGCACCGTAAAAATCTACTGCCAATCATTAGCAGACCGCAGTTCCGCTGTGGCGACCCCTAACTGGGAAAAGCCGAAACACAAACAATAACAACTGGTTGCTAAGGGGAAAGGCTCTAGTGTAGTGGTGTAGCAAGAGACTAAGGCAGTGAGGTATGCAAATGAGCAAAATTTATTGAATCACAAAATGGGAGACCATTCTCTGGCTGCACAAAATGTGTAGGAGATATAAGGCAGTGGTGTAAAGCAGGAGAAGCAGCTGACATGAAAAAGGTGTGTATCATGCTTGGTGTAAGCACATTGGAGCTCCATAGCTTCCATTTGAGCTTAGCTAAGCACAGCTAAGCAAGGGTGTGTGTCTGAGGCTGTATTTACTTATTCCATAAAATGAAGAGTGTGTTCCCATCCATGGAGGGACATTTCTGCTTCAAAGTGTTTACTTTAGCTAAATGGGTTTGTGTGGTTTGCACTGGGACTTAAACAAAACAAAAAAGAATAAAAAAACAGAAATAGCAGAATGTTTTACATTTGGGCAGTGGGTTTGCGTGGCATGCCGCGGGGCTTTAAAGGGGTGGAAATGGGAAGGGAAAAAAGAAAACAAAAAGGGAAATAGCAGAATAAAAGCAATCAAGTACAAATGACATAGCTGGCAGGTTGACTGCATCATAGTCAGCCAATCATACAGGCAGCATCTTCAAAACAACAGTATAAACTGTGCAAACACTATTCAGTCTGTTTTTTCCCACAAACTCTGCACCATTGGTATACACACGTGGGGGAATTTTAACCGACAAAATGTTAGAGGCTGCTGTCACCTTGATACATCAGTATGTGCTAGAGGCTGAGGGCAGTAAGGAGAATAATGCTGACAACCACCCTAGACTGAGGAGGAAGAGAAGAGTGTTCAGACCAAGGGTAACCTACCAGGAGCTACATGATCTAGAGAAAGTAGAGCACTACAGGGCAAACAGGGGCATACTTCAGCAAATCCTCAAGCTGTGCCAGTCTCACCTGATACCCAGAGCCAATAGAGGGGAACCCATCCCTGTGGATACCAAGGTATGTGTAGCCTTAAGAATATTAGGTACTGGGGACATCATGGGGGTCTCACAGGCATCTGCATCCAGTGTACTCCATCAGTTCCTGGATGCCATGCTACTACATGCTGGTGAGAACATTTACTTCCCCAGCACCCATGAGGAGAGGACCAGCAAAATGCACCTCTTCCACCATGTAGCAGACTACCTGGAGGTACTGGGTGCCATAGACTGCATGCACATCCACATCAAAGCACCTCCCAATGAGCAGGGTAGGGTCTACCTAAACTGCAAGGGCTTTCACTCCATCAACTGCCAGGTTGTGTGCAATCCCCAAGGCATTATCATTAATGTGTGCGCTAGCAGCCCTGAAAGCTATCACTACTCCCACATCTGGCATTCCTCACAGCTGTATCAGGGATTTGCCATTAGGGACATCCCATATGGCCATCCGGTGGGGGATGCTGGTTATGCCCTGGAGACATGGATGATGACACCCATCAGAAATGCACACACAGCCACTCAAGAATGCCATAATGAGGTACACGCACAAACCAGGATCATTATAGAGCATGTGTTTGGGATGGTCAAGTCATGGTTCTGCAGCCTTGACATATCTGGTGGATCCTTGCAGTACTCTCCAGCCACATGTGCACACATGTTCAAAGTATGTGCCATGTTACACAGTATGAGCCTGTGGAAACAGCTGCAGCAGGAACAGCACGGGGAAGGGCCACACAGCTCCCCACCATTGCCAAGGTCACCACAGGCACAGAGGGACTTGGAGGAGGAACATCCTGAGCCAGCCCCTGTAGGCAGATGGAGGTGTGCCCAGTATGCCATGGCTTTGGCAAAGAGGCAATGCATAGCACACACACTGACACTGTAGGGACCCAGGGACTGACACTTCTTTCCAACTCGCACACACAGTAAAATGGATACCACACACGTCACCTACCTGTAACTTACCATGTATAGACATGTACTGTGTGCATCCCATATAGGCAGCCCTCAAGCATTCTCCTCAAAACTGCTGCAGGCACAAGGTAAGTCAGTCTTTTTAAGAATAAATGAATGGATTAGTATGTCCTGGTAGAATATTTATGGTATCGCTGCATGTATGCAAGAGAAAGGGGGGGCCTACTGGGATTAGCAGCCAACAACTGACAGCTATGTGGGACACCAGGAAATGTTTGCCCAATACTGGCTTCACCACACTATGCAGCAGTGCCCAAGGTGACAAATCCTACTGCAGTATAATGTGTGTGTGTGGGGGGCAACTAACATGGGGGTCATAGGTCACATGCATGGATGTCAATGTGGGGGTCCCATACTCATCCCTCAGCCTCACCCAGCAAGTCAGCTGTAAAAAAACATAAAGAAATGTCTGGCAAAGTCTCACAAATGGTGACAATGATGAAATACCCCATACATACTTACACAGTGATAGCACAGCAAGTCTTGTAGTTGCATTAAGGCTCTGAAGGGTAAGAAGTCCGAAATTCCAATGTATGCCATTACAATCTGACCTGTGGTCTTAAGTGATATGCCTCTAGTCTCCAAGACAGGGCACAATACTATGCTAAATGAAATCAAAATGTGAAACAAATATCAACACAGTCTGTGCAAATGTGTAGAGTTGACAGGCGTGCCCCCTCCACACACATATTCCCATAGAAAGTAACATGTATGTTTGCAGGGAAATAGCAGCAGAGCACATATTGCCAGGGCTGTCCCAATCAACATGATAACTTGTTGCATGTCCAAAATATGCACGGGTCAATGAGCTATGTATATGTGTGGTTAATACTGTCAGAATGTGGCCAGCACTTACTCCCAGCTGTTGTGTCATAGTGGCCTAGGTACAGTGCTGTCTTTGACAGGGCCATGTTCAAAGAACTGTAGTGCCAACTATTCTGCATGTCAGCTACACCTATGGTAGGAGTTGTACACACTGTCCAGATGTCAATAGCTGTTAATCCAGGAAAGCTGTACAGGTCATGGACAGGGGGCCACACATATGGACAGTACACAGCTCAGAGTAACCTACACAGTGCCTACCATACCTCTCAACTATACATACCTATTGCAGAATGTCCAGAGGTTAGCATCATAATTGTGGTCTGTATAACATGAAATAGTGGTTGTCTGGCAATTCATTGACAAATAACGTAAGACTAAGGTCAAAAAATAATGACAGATTGCAGTGTCAGACTTCATACCCTATAGAAAAATGCAAGCTAAAGCAAAATCTGTTATTAAATCACCTTTCTAGGTTTGTAAAGCTAATACATAAAATGGTCTCTATATTTAGGCCTTTGTGCCCCAATTACTTATGGCTTTGTCCAGATGTCTGGCTCTCAAAGTTGAAAGGTATGGTGTCTAGTAGGACAGCAGGTACCTGAAAGTCAGTGCACTGCCAGTGTATAAAAGGCTGCCACCTTTATGTGTCAGCACTGACAACATGTCACTGGCCAACAGCCATACCATTGGAATGACACAGGTTGTTACAGAAGGAGCACAAGTATGCCTTGCATGTCTGTTCTGCTTGTCCTAACATTGTATTTGCCTGCCAACTATTTGCAAAACAAGAAAGGGTCATGCCAAAACAGCAATGGCAGACAATGGGGAAGCAGACATCATACCCATAAGAGCAAACAAGCAATTACCAAACTAGTCTCCCAACTGTCTATGTTTGGTAGGACATTATTAACACCCTGTCTTCATGTGTGGGCCTTTGTCTGAGTGCCATATTTGGGCTTGTCCAGGTGTCAGTCTGTGATGGTATGACAGCAAGGCCCACATGTAGCCTCATAATAATATATAGCAACACAAACCATCTAAGGACCACAGCAAATGGAGTGGTGCAATGATGGCCAACCTGCTAAATAGATACACTTAGAGGTGTGAATCCCACAACCTTGTGTGTGATGCAAAGGCATGTACCCCTCCCACATCAGAATTGCATATACATAACAGCAGCCACTGTGGCCAAAGCCTATGACTGGACTACAGAAGGACAAAGAGACACACATAAGGGGAAGGTGAAGGGGAACCACTGGCCAGACAAATGGAGAATGTGCACACCACAACAGATTGTGCAGTAACATAGGTGACATACAGTGAAAGGAGTCAGTAAACATCACCTGCAAATTCACAACGCACATCCATGTAAGTGCAGGTCTGTAACAAAACAAAACCCAAACAATGGATAACTCAGAGTCAAAATCACATACGTACTCCACAAACCTACACACCACAGACCATGTAGACTCCACACACTAGGGTCTTGCAAACACTAAGGCCTTACCCCAAACCCCAAACACCTACCCTACACAGATAGGCTAACAGTACTGTCCCTCTACCCCATTCCATACAGACTCTGCTGAGGTGAACCCTGTCTGGCATACAAAGTAATCCAGACCCTGCCTTGATGGGACTGTTGCACATCTGGAACTCAAGGCCCACTTCATTAACCTGTAGGTGCAGCATCAACCTGGGCTGTGATATCAGTATGGCTTGTTGGTGTGACAGATACATGCCCCACACACTCCCTCATCTCTGGAATACACTGCCTGTCAACAGCAAGCCAAGTGCCTCAATACCCCTAGTGATGTGCTCCCTGTATAAGTGCACTGGAAACATAAAATACAGTTCTGTGATCCCACCTGTGTCCCTGCTGAACAGCAGCTCTGTGTGCTGACATGTTGTACCATGTGCTACACTCTCATCTGCGTGGGTTATAAGGGCTTCAGGGCCAATTCCCTACTAATGTCATAGCAACCTATCAACCTATACACAACTGTCAGTGGTTCACCACATTACTCTGTACTGCTCTGCCACTGACATACCTGGAAGTCACAGTGCTATGTGGAATATACTACACATATAATGGCAATTTCTGCACAGTAGAATGCACTCTGTACCCACACCAATACCTACTAACCTCTGACAGCAAGACATCTTGGAAAAGTCATAAAGAAAAGTGGGGCAAAGGCACAATGATAGGCACATGTAGTAAATATTGCCCTTACATACTGAGAACATTGGTAGAATAAGGGGTTTTGCATTAGCAGGAATTGCCTGAGAGTTATGAAGTCTGAAACACTAATGTCTGCCATTATTTTGTAATGTCAGTCTTCAATTATATGCAATTAACTTGCCATAGAAACAAAGTTTATGTAGACTGGACGAAACGTCTTGACAAACACCTGCGGAATCTGCCAAAACATGTACAATTGAGAGGTATGGCCACACCAGGATATGACTTTGCAGGTAAGGAGAAACACAAGCAGGAGAACCACAGCCAGTATATCACCAAGTTGCTAGACTCTTTACACAGCTTCATGAGTCAACCAGCTGTAGCCACACCTCTCAACTGGCGTTTTGGGGCAAGAATATATATATAGTTGGACTCATAATATTGCTCTGTGCAACATACATCTTGTTTTCCTCTGGTAAAGCACTGCGATGATCTGAGGATGTCTGTCACTAGGTAATGACACAATACATTGCAATGTCAGACTTCAGATATGTCAGCAAATGTCTACTAAAACAAACCCAGTACCTCTAGGAAAGTCCTGTTTACTTTAGAGAGGTATGGCTGTAGCACACAAACCCCCGGAATGGAGTACAACTATCTCTGGAATGGAGTCCCACTCGCACTATAGAAGATTATATTGGGTATGCTCCTACACTTAAAGAATCACAGGCCATGTTGGAACCCACATCAGACTATATAACTGTATTTTGCATATATGTCTTTGCATACGACAGCTAAGTATACCTTAACTGTCCCTACACACCTACACACACCCATCAGACAGGATTACCCTCAGCTAGCTGTAGGTAACCCTCATGTGATATATCTGCATCTGTTGCATGTGATACACAGACATATATATGGGCAACAGATAACAGTATGTCAAGCATACACACACATAGACATAGGGAAGAGAGAGACAAACAATGATAGAGAGACACACACAGGGGGGTACACAGCGAGTGAGTCATACACATGGATACCCTGAATGGCATAGAGTGATATCGTGCTGTGGACAGTAGCATACCAGTCATAACCAGTTGCACATGCCAGCATGAAGGTGAGCTCCATTGTGTAATAGTACTGAGGTGGGGGTTATAATATCACATCACCTGCCTTTGTGTGTGTGTGTGTGTGTGTGTGTGTGTGTGTGTGTGTGTGTGTGTGTGCGTGTGTGTGTGTGTGTGTGTGTGTGTGTGTGTGTGTGTGTGTGCACGTTTGTTTCTGTGTGTGTGTCTGTAGGTTTAAGTGTTAGGAGGCTGTTCCCACTCACTTCATATTGCCCTATTTCAGGAGATCTGCTACTGTCATTCACATTAGAAGTACCATTGGACAATTGTCAGCCCTATAAGCTCTGTAGCGCATGCAATAACTGTATAGCACTATAGTACAAATAACTAGACAGGAACGGGCTCTAATGTCAGCCCTGGCAAGTGTGTGTGTATGTTTATAGGATGAAGTGCCCTACTTTAGCAGCTCTGATGATGCCATTCACCTTAGAAGTACCTTTGTGCACTTGTCAGCCCTATAAGCTCTGTAGCACGTGCAATAACTGCATAATATTATAGTATAAATAACTAGATCGGTAGGGGTTCTAACCTCAGTCCTGGCATATGTATAATTGTGTGTATGTGTGTGTGTGTGTGTGTAGTAATAAGAGTTTTACTCCTTTCCCACCCAGTACACTTCCCATTGCCCTACTTTACAAGATCTGCTGTTGTCATTCACCTTAGAAGAACCCTTGGACTAACCTCAGCCCTATAAGCTTTGTGGTGCATGAGATAGTTGTGTAACACTATAGAATATATAACTACATAGGCAGGTGTTCTACTCTCAGTACTAGCAAATGTGTGTGTAAGCATTTGTATAAGTGTGCAGGTTCGTAGAACAAAGTGTTTTGTGGATCTTCCCATACACAACATGTCCCAGCGCCCTACTTTACAAGTGCTGTTGATGTCATTCACCTTAAATGTACTGTTGGACAACTCACAGCCATAAAAGCTCTATGGCATGTGCAATAACCAAGTAACAGTATAATATAGATAGGTAGGAGTACTAATCTCAGTTCTGAGAAATGTAAGTGTGTGTTTGTAAGTGTGTATATTTTTAGGGTACAGTATTTTGAGGCCTTTCTCTCCCAGTACACTTCCCCATTGCCATACTTTACAAGGGCTGGTGATGTTATGCACCTTAGAAGTGCCTTGGGACACTCTTCAACCCTATAATCTCTGTGGCATGTGTGATAACTGCATAACACTGCAGTACCAACAACTAGATAGGTAGGGGTTCAAAACTCAATACTGGCAACTGTGTGTGCGTGTGTGTGTGTGTGTGTGTGTGTGTGTGTGTGTGTGTGTGTGTGTGTGTGGCTGAGGCCATATTCTCTGGGGGCATGGGTTTTACCATTTTGAGATGTGTTCCATCCATTACACTTCCCACTGCCCTCTTTACAAGGGCTGCTGATGTCATTCACCATATAAGTACCTGTATACACATCTCAGCCCTATAAGCTCCATGCTGCATGCAATAATTGTGTAATATTACAATACAATTAATTAGATAGGCAAGGAATCTAGCCTCATTTCTGGCAAATATGTGTGTGTATGTGTGTGTGTGTGTGTGTGTGTGTGTGTGTGTGTGTGTGTGTGTGTGTGTGTGTGTGTGTGTGTGTGTGTGCCTGAGAAGCATATTCCTTGTGACTGTTGTGTGTCAGTATACCATTTTAAGAACTGTTGACTCCCTTACCATGACATTACTTTGCAGAACCAGTTAATGGCATCTGCTGTACATGCAACATGTTAAACTGTACAGCCCATGCCAGCCATCTGTACATATGCATATGGAATACCCTGATGTTTGCAACCAGTATGTTGTCTGTGACCCCTAACAATGGGCATTTATGAGACACATTGCCAAACTGTCAAAGTCACTGTAGTGACAGACATGGCAGCAGCAGACCTCATACCTGTCTGAAACATAATGATGATAGACTGTTACCCTATCACTGTATCACATCACCTTGCAGCAGTCTACAGACAGACATCAGGTGAATGCCATATGTGAAGCTGGGGCAAACAGAAAACACTGGGTACAGTCATCACATATTGCTGTAACATACATGGGAAATAGATAGCGGAACAGGCCATGCAATTGAATGCACCTTCCAAAGTGTATGTGTTGTTACATAACAATAACTGTCATTAACCTACAGTGGCAGTCTGTCATGGTCTTACCAGATGTTGGCCAGAAAACCACATGTACATGAGCAATGTGAAGAAATCATGTGTCAGAGATCAGGGCAATCTGTACACATATGCAAAGGTCAGAGGTATGGCCACCATCTCTACCCATACCTCACAAGCTGTCGGAGCAAGGACTGTTCACAAAGCTATATATAATGGGGTGACAAAGGACACATAATAAGGGCACCTGTCAAATATTGCTCCTACAAACATATACTGGTGATAGCATAACAGGGTTTACATTAGCATAGATGGTCTGAATGGTATGAAGTTTGCAACTCATAATGTCTGCCATTATGTTATGACTGCAGCCCGCAATGGTTTGGCAACAATATGCCAGACAGACACTGGTGTATGATAAAATGGACTACTGATATGTGGCATACATCAGGACAGTCTGTGCAAATTGTATGGTTGACAGGTATGTTTGAACCGCCCTGCAGGTTGCAGTCCATGTTTGGCAGGGTGTACCTCTGCTGACAACTGAAACAAAGAGGTCCCAGAACTGTGGAACAAGAGACATGTCATACAGGTCTGTACTGCTTGCATAGAGACGTGATTGCACATCTAAAGCACCTTATTGTAATAAGAAATACTGTAAGTGAATACAATGTCACACAAAGAAGGTGTCATACTAGCATACCAGAGGATATCCTGTATGTTGTATTTGCCTTGGGCATGCAATGTGCTGCCAACTGTCACATTACTACAACTTGTGTCCCATACTCCACAACTGATACTGTCACACACACACACACACTGAGAGTTGCCCATGTGTGTGCAATATGTAGACATGAGAAGGCCCTGTGACTACTGTGTGCTCACAAGATAGGTGAATCTGTTGGTGTTACGGTCATGGCTGGGCTTCTGAGGGACCTAGTGCCAGTACTCCGGTAACCTCCTCTGTATGTATGAGCCTGTGGTACTACAGAACACTGAGGTGACATGTATGAAGGCTAGCTGTCTGTGACAAAGGGTATGTATGCAAGGTCACACTGTCTGCCAACAGTGTTCTTCACACACTGTTGCATGCATACACACCTGGTAAACATGTACATATACAGCTGTACCTTGGCTATGAAATGGTCTATGTATTTCGACTCTGCCATACTCCACATTGGTAATGTCTGCAGGGTCACAGTCTGCAGATACACAGACACCTGGAACACAAACAGAATACATCATGTCAGACTACACTCAGTCAGTGGTGCTAACAGCAATAATGCATCATGGTTAATAAGGTACATACACATTGATGTGTACCTATAACAAATGCAAGCAGACAGCATCTTACACAGCATTACATAGCTACACTGTACTATATTCATCCTGTGTATCAGACCCATATTAGCATGTCCCTGCATCGATTGTATGGATAACAGGTATGTGGCACAGGTATCATCATATGCATAGGGTGCGGAGTGGGTTTGCCAGAGGCCTAGGCTGGGCCATCAGGTTGACATAATTTGTGTGTGTGTGTGTGTGTGTGTGTGTGTGTGTGTGTGTGTGTGTGTGTGTGTGTGTGTGTGTGTGTATGTGTGTGTGTGTGTGTGTGTGTGTGTGTGTGTGTGTGTGTGTGTGTGTTTGGAGGGGTGTCCTAGAAATGGGCTGTGCAGAGGTACTGTATGTGTCTGGAGGTGACCTGCATGTGATAGAGATGTGTGTGAGTTTGTATGCACACAATCACACCATATGGCTGCCCTACACAAGGGTATGTTGGACAGCATTCTATGAACACCTTCAGGAATGCATGGATCATGCAATCCCAAATAAAACCAAGACCCAATCCTCCAAAGGCAGACGTCCTGTCTGGTGGATCCCAGCCATAAGCAAACTATACAATAGAAGGAGGAAACTACTACATGATAGAGCAAAATCCCAAAAAGGGAAGGCATCTCTGATCAGTATTATCAAAAAACTACGGGCACTCATAAAATCATCTAAGGCCAGCTTCGAGAGAAAAATTGCACAGGACACTAAGGATAATCACAAGGCTGTCTTTAGTTATGTTAGGAACCTGGGTGGGAATTTCCAGATATGCTCAGAATTAGTCCAAAATGACAAAAAATACACCGAACCCACAGACATTGCCAACATCCTAGCTGACAGGTTCAGCACAAACTTCTCCCCCCCTCCCCACCAAAAGGGCAAATATCTATCCCAGCAGAGTGCTGCCCCCGACATCTCAGATGCTCAGGTAAGAGCCGCCCTCTCCAAAGCAAAAAACACAGCATCAATGGGACCAGACGGTATCCAGGGCTGCATCCTACATGAACTCCAAGAAGAGCTAAACTCAAACATAAAACTACTGTTCAATCTCAGCCTTACTACAGGATATGTACCCAAAGAGTGGCGTACAGCAACAGTGGACCCTCTCCACAAAGGTGGTGTCTCAACGGATCCTGGAAACTATCGCCCCATAAGCCTGACTAGCTTGGTCTGAAAAGCTATGGAAAGGATCATCATGGACCTCATAAATAAAGATATTGGGGCCCTACAGACACTGGATCCTACCCAGTTCGGCTTTGTTAAGGGCAGATCCTGCCTCTTAAACCTGGTCAATTTCTTTGAAACAGTCACCAAGGCCATTGACGAGGGGAAGGTGGTCCACACAGCCTACCTGGACCTCGCAAAAGCCTTTGATACAATACCCCACTTGGGCATTATAGATAAGCTCACCAGCTTAAATATAAACCCCTATGTCACTAGATGGGTTGCAAACTGGCTCAAGGACAGAACCCACATGGTTAGAATTGCTGGAGCCATGTTAGACTCCAAACCAGTTACAAGTGTCATCCCACAAGGCTCAGTCCTGGGACCTCTCTTGTTCGGTATATATTTCTCGGAGGTACAGGCCAACATGGAAGGACTGTGGCTGACCAAGTTCGCAGATGACTGCAAACTGGGCACCATAATCGACTCTCCAGCCGACACAAGCATCCTCCAAAAATGCCTCATAGAAACAGACAACTGGTGCCAGAGCCATGGCCTCAAGCTAAACGCCAAAAAGTGTATAGTCATCCCCTTTGGCAAAAACAAAGTGCCCACAAATTACCACATAGGTGGTAATCCATTAAGTACAGAAGAAGTAATTAGGGACCTGGGGACCCAAGTTGATAGCAATCTCTCATTTGACAACCACGTGGCCAAAGTGGTTAGAAGAATATTTTATATAGCCCACCTAATCATGAAGGGATTCACATCTAGCTCAGGGGAGGTCATTGTGCCTCTTTACTCATCCCTCATCAGGCCCATAATTGAGTACAATGCCCCTTTTGGGATGTACCTTACCAGACACCTGCAGCAACTGGAAAGACCCCAAAAGTACCTCACCAAGAGGATCAAAGGGCTCAAATAGATGCCATATGCTGCCCTGTTAAAGAAACTCCAGCTCTACTCAGTGGCATACCGCCTGCTCAGAGGCGATCTGTGCCTGATGTATAAAGCAATGTCCAACCCGGAATTAATGGACATGCTGCACCTCAGAAAATCCAAATCCCATCGAGCCACTCGTTCGAGAGACTTGAACCTCAGCACTGAAATAAATAGGACATGCTGTAGGGACAGATTCATAACCCAGAGGCTCCCTTCACTCTGGAATAAAATCCCAGTCCAGGTTAGGCAGAGTCCCTCATTGACTCTCTTCAAGAGGAATCTTTATGAGTGGATGGGAGATCGTAGGTTTACCCCGGGTATCACTTCTGTGTCACTGTTAGACAGAGGCACAGTATACTAACCTCGAAAAAGGGCATAGCAAAATTAATTTAAAATGGGTGGTGAAAGCCAAACACATTCTGGCTAGGCTTATAAATGCCCTAGGGCAGATAGCCTAGTATGAACCTATGAACCTATGAGCTGTGGACTATACATGGCAGGATATACAGTTCACTGTCTCTGTCCACGGACATGGGAACTGGTCCTGCCAGGGGTATCACTGGCACCACCAGGCCCAAGGCCAGATGCAGTACTACTCCCTGATGGTGACTGCTGTCTGCTGGATCCATGTCCCTGATGGGACCATGCAGGACAATGTGCCCATGGTCTACTCCAATGTGATGTGGATAGCAGCCCCCTTCGGTAGTGCTGGTGGTACTGTCGCTATGGGAGTGTGAAGGTGCATGGCCCCATAGACTCTCAGCTGATCTTGGTGCTGACCTACATCAACATGGCTGACGCCAATCCCTCACCACACACTCCAGCACAGCAATTCTATGGTTGGGGATTGCCAAGGCCTCACCCCACAGTCTATTCATGACCTAGGTATTGTGACGTCTGACATCCACAAGGACACATAGGTCATCACGGATGCCAGGAAGAGTTGTATCCAATATCCTGAGTATTTGTCTGGTGTTGTGTTCCATATGTGCTTGTGCCTCCATGATGGACCAAAACATGCATCTGGTGACACCTGCTGTGGTACTTGTGACAGGGGCTTGATGGGCAGCAGTCCTCCTTCGAGCACCCCTGTCCATCCACCTGTGTGGGACCTCATCTGCTCTCTGGCTATGGCTAATGTCTACACTAACAGTTGCCATAGTCTCCACACTAGCCTGTTTCATGCCTCCACCCACCAAGTGTCCATTATCTGTGGCTGCTAGGGATGGGGTATGTGTCGGCATTGTGAGTGTGTGCAGGGACATTGTGGGCAACAGTGGAATGCCAACAGATGACACAGATTAAACCCCTGACAACCCCACCTGTGCCTCACTATGACTACCATCATCATCAGAATCTGCACAAACACTGACGTCAGGTTCTGAGTGGGAGGGACCATGACCATCATGTCCTCCTGTGAGGGAAAAACAACATATGCAAATTAATACTTGCACAATAAGATGTGCTGGTACACACAGACACACATACACACACACACACACACACACATGCACAGACACATACAGGTGAGGTGGCACAAAGGCATTACACAGTCCTCTTCATCTTCACAATATCCAAATGGTAACATGCACGACACACAGTCAGACCACAACATACTTACTCTGGAGAGACCCTAAACATCATGCAGTGCAGGCAGTTCCACTTAATATCACTACTAATATACACCTCTGGGATAGGTGAGTAGTGTTAGTAGGTGATGGGCCTCACCAAGCACACACTGCACCCATGTACACATTATTGTTGTTCACCTGTATAGCACAGTGGCAACTCCTACAGAACATACCTCTCAACTGTACAGACTTTCTCGGGATGTCTACATTTCTGGCTCATATTTTTGGTCTGTTCCATGTTGCAGAGGTGCAGCGGTTAGCTTTGTCACCTCACAGCAAGAGGTTCTCCCGTTCTATTATCGGCTGGAGCGCCTTCTGTGTGGAGTCTGCATGTCCTCCCCACAGTCGATTGACATCTAAAGACATGCAGGTAGGAGTGTGCGTGAATGGGTGTGCCTTCTTTGAAGGTTGGGCATCAGGCTGGCAACTCGGCACCGTAAAAATCCACTGCCAATCATTAGCGGACCAGAGTTTTGCTGTGGTGACCCATAACTGGGAAAAGCCGAAAGAAGAAGATTTTTGGTCTGTTCCATATAAATCCTGAGTTTGTCTAACACATTACTGCGATAATCTGGGGATTGACATCACTAATTAATGACATACATTCATTTTCAGACTTCAAAGCCTGCAGTAAATGTATCTTAAAACAAATCCGGTTACTCTAACAACTTTCTAAGCTTACAGTGGATATAATAAGTGTACATACCCCTGTTAACATGCTAGGTTTTTGTGATATATAAAATAAGACCACAATAAATAATTTCAAAAACTCTCCCACCTTTGATGTGAGCTATAACTTGTGCAATCCAATTGAAAAACAAACAAATCTGTTAGGGGTAAAATATAACAAATTAAATACGTACAATAGGCTGGTTGCCTAAGTGTGCACACCCTTAAACTAATACTTTGTTGAAGCAGGTTTTGATTTAATTATAGCATTCAGTCTTCTTGGGAATGAGTCTATCAGCATGGTACATCTTGACTTGACAATATTTGCCCACTATTCCTTGCTAAAGCCCTCCACCTCTGTCAAATTCTGAGGGCATTTCTTGTGCAGAGCCCTCTTTAGGTCACCCCACAGATTTTCTATTGGACTCATGTCTGGGCTGTGGCTGGGCCATTCCAAAACTTTGATTCTCTTATGGTGAAGCCATTCATTTGTTGATTTGGATGTATGCTTTGGTTCATTGTTGTGTCGACAGATGAAAGTCCTCTTCATCTTCAGCTTTCTAGCAGACGCTTGAAGGTTCTGGGCCAAATGTGATTGGTATATGGAACTGGTCATGATTCCCTCCACCTTGACTAATGCTCCAGTTCCAGGTTATGAACAGCAACCCCAAAGCAGGACGCTGCCACCACCATGCTTCACCATGGGGATGGGGTTCTTTTGGTGATACAAAGTGTTTTTGTGCAAAATGTACCTTTTGGAATTGTGGCCAGACAGTTCAACCTTGGTCTCATTAGACCATAACAGATTGTTCCCACATGCTTTTGGGGGACTTGATGTATTGTTTTCACATTTTAGCAAGGCCTGGATGTTGTTCTATGTGATAAAAGGCTTCATCTTCCAACCCTACCCCATAGGCCTGACATATGGAGACTATGGGAGATTGTTGTCACATGTAGTACACAGCAAGTACTTGCCAGAGATTCCTCCAGCTCCTGCAGTGTTGCTGTAGGTCCCCTGGCAGCCTCCCTGACCAGTGTTTGTTGTGTCTTTTCATCAGATTTGGAAGGATGTCCAGTTCTTTGCAACATCACTGTTGCCCCATATTTTCTCCCCTTTTTGATGACTGTCTTCACTGTGTTCCATGGTATATGCAATGCTGTGAAAATGTTTTTGTACCCTTCTCCTGGCTGATACATTTCAACAAAAAGATCCCTATGATGCTTTGTAAGCTCTCTGTGAACCATGGCTTTAGCTGTAGCAGGCAACTGAGTAAATGTCAGGGAAATCTTACTAGGACAGCTGACCATTATTAGGTGTTAATCAGAGTGTCTCTAATTGATGGCAGGGGTGTACTCAAGAAGACTGGATGCTGTAAATAGATCAAAAAGTGCTTCAGCAAAGTATTAGTTTAAGGCTATGCACACTTATGCATCCAGCTTATTGTACATTACTTATTTTCATATTTGTTCCCCTAACAGATTGGTTTGGTTTTCAATTGAATTGTAAAGGTTATAGGTCACATTAAAGGTAGGAAGGGTTTTGAAATTATTCATTGTGGTCTCATTTTTGTATATCACAAGAACCTGCCATTTTAACAGGGGTATGTAACCATTTCTATCCACTGTATAAGAGTATTATTTAAAACATGTCCCTAGGTTTGGGCCTTTGTCCCCCCATTTTGTCAGTCTTTGTCCATATTTCTTGTGCTGACAGGTTGTGAGGTATGCTACAGCTATGTTACATCTCCTGCAAACAGGCCCCTGTGATGACGTCTGTGATGCCATTCAGTTAACCCCACCACAAGTGAACATGCACATATCGCAATATGGCTAAGAGTGACAGTTGTGTGCATAGTAAAATGCATGCCGTTGACATGCCTGGGGTATTGGTGAGCCATAACAGGACAATTCCATACTCACTAGCTTCAGGCTGCTGTCCCACATCCAGATCAGAGAGACATATGTAGTTGTGGGAGAAAAATGTTGTCAGCAGACTGACATGTGGCATTGGTACAAGATGAATGCTGATTTTCTGCACATGTACAGTACAAGCTCTGATACTACACAATTTGCTGTCCTTCACCATACATGTGCACTTCTGTGCATTACAAACCCCACCTATAACTGCATATTGACCTGACATATGCATCTAGATACTCTATGGATGCCAGTATGGCTGCTACAGTAGTAGACTGATATCCACTGGGACCGTATTTGCAAGCTCCTCACTTGGTGTCCGGGTGCCACCCACCTCCACAATGTGGGTGTCTTGACTCTGCTGTTGTTGTGTGGTGGGTACCCCAAAATTGGCAAGGAGCTTTTCCATAGGTCCAAGTGGGGCCTGCACAGCAGGACCCCCACCTGTGGCTGTGTGGTCCCTGGACACAGCAGCAGCCCTTTGGCTGGCATGATGGATGAGGTCAGTCGCACGATGCCTGACCTGTTCGTAAGTCTGTGCGTGCTGACCCACATTGTTTACCCTGTGGACAAGGTCGTCCCACAGGGCAGTCCGCTATCACAGATGCATTTGGCTATGGCCAAACATCACCCCATAGTACTGCACTATTGTGTCAATGATAGCTGATGTCTCTGTGTCTGAGTATGGCAGCTGTCTGGCATGCTGCATGTCACCTGGAAGACATAAACAGGGAAACACATCACAGGACCTCGTACATTGGTCAACATTATTTACAGAGCCTGCACATCAACATTGACTAGCACTAGCCACCACTTATGACTACATCATACCCCTGTCATCTATCAGCACAGTATGAGCTTGCATTGTACTCCTGGACCTGATGTGTCATGCTCCCCCCAATGAGGGCCAGTAAATTGCATACTGCTCCATTCATCATTCACTTTTGTATAGAGGGATGACAGTGGGTGTCATCCATGCAGATGTCATGTCAATGGTGCTCAGGCTTTGTTTGATTACAGTGTGTAATGGATCTGGGAGCACATGCCTGAGTTCATGTAGGATGCAAACAGGGATGTTATCAGGTCTCACGAAGACTTAATTTTGTTGCCTTTGAGTAGGCATTATGGACCTGCTCCTTGCTGATGAGGAGAGGGGTGTGGGTGCTGTGCATAACCACCTATACTGATGGGGGGACAGACAGATGATGTTTTCATTTAACTTGTCTGCAGCGGGTTGGCTATAGCTATACTGTCTGTGTATGTGGCGTGATTGCACACCAGTACAGGGTGGTTTGGGTTGTTGCTTCTGAGATTGAAGACATATGTGATGATGGTCTTATGATTGGCCTTGGTGGATGTGTCCAATTAGTACTCATAGTTAGCCTTACAGTAATTCACCTGTGACCTTATATGCTTGTTCAGACATAGGTGGACTTGCTTCCAGGTTGGTGCCTGCTCCTACTTGGCCCTGTACAGCCAATATAGCAACCTATCCTGTGGTTTGTGTATTGCTGCTGTCTACTAAAGGGGATTACTCTACCTTGGTGGAGGTGGGTTTTATGAGTCAGGCATTGCTGATCCCATACAGCTTTGTAGGTGCTCATATAGCTGTTTGTATTAGGCATGGACATGAGGTCATAACACGGTTGGACATTTCTCCAATTTTAACCTGATAATCATGCTTATTCTAGTACCCATTTCTGTGTCAGGGCAATGCAACAACCAGCAGCTGTAGACATTTATGTATGTTAGATGCACTGAAACTATGATTACACACATGTACAACATGTACAGCTTAATTACCTGATGTTTTGCATCTCATGTCTATTGTTTTGAGGCTTCAAGCAACACCTACACATACATACATGTGCACAGGTAATACCTGATATACATTTCTGTTCTATGTCAGTATGGCACACTGTATTTGCACACTTGCTTCTCAGTCATACCTCTCAACCTGTTAGAGCAGGACATCTGGCAACAGCACACATGAATGGGGGACGATGGGCCAAAATTAGTGACATCTTATTAATATTGCTGTAACACACTTAAGTCAGTTGATAGCGCAGTAGGCTTTGCATTCACATAAATGCCCTGAAGAATGTCTAACATTCATATGTATGCTATTATATGCTGATGTCAGTCTTCACAGATGTGCCAGTGATTTGCCAGGCATGACACAACTCTATGAGGAAATTACTACAACTATGAGACACACATGTGGTCAGTGTGCAGAACACTGGACAGTTGAATGGTATGAGCTCAGTATATGACATGCAGTTCAACACACACTCCTATGACAGTAGTTTACTACGCACATACCCTGTATAAGTCTCTTAGATTTGTAAGACAAATGTGTATCATAGTTGTATTCACAATTAACACATGGATATTTATGACATCTCAGTAGCTGGCCTAGCAGTGTCACAGTCAGTATTGTTCAACAGACGCTCCAGTAGTACTCATATGTGAGCTATCCTTTCCTGGGGTGACTCAGGGGCCTGAGCTGTGATGTATGTCACTGCAGACAGAGCCAGATGCTATGGCCATAAATGCTGTTCAGCAATATATCAGTACAGCAAGTCTTTCTGAGACATATTTATTTAACTTTCCATTTCCCATTATTGCACACACCCTACTGCATTCCATTACATGCTTATTTGTATGACATACATATTTTTTTCCAAGTATTCCTGTATTTAATTTGTTTGTTTGTTTTCCTCTCTCACTCTCTCTCTCTCTACAGATGTAGAGGTATAGACCTGTTTTGCATAGGCAGCAGCTTGCCTTTTGTAGGTAATGCTCATGAGCAGGTGATGGCCTGTGCACCAATTGGTGTCCCTCACTTGCTAATTGCATGCAGAACAGCTGTGTTGTTATTGCAATTGTCAATGGAATGACAGCACACTCCTATAATTGAGTACTTCATGTAGGCATTGCCCCTTTTCCTTGCCTGTGAGGTGGACATCATGAAGGTGTGTGAACTACAGCATCACAGAGGGTATGTGGAAATACCTCTTTAAACACGACATGCGGAAACAGCCCAACAAAATAGGGGAGAAGGTTCCAGACTTAGGGACAGAATGTAAGTATTGCTGTTATACAGTTGGAATAATGCTAGATTAACAGGGTTTGTGTGCACATGCATTTTCTGCATGATTTCAGGTCTGACAGTGTTATGTGGATGACATAACTCTCAACTGTAGGGCTATCCACAGAGTAGCCAAAGGTTTGACTCTTATGTTTGGTCTGTTCCTCAGACAGTTTTTGTCCTTGGCAAATCAGTAGGATACTGTGGAGATTGCAGTCAGTAAATGCTAACATCCATTTGTGTTTCTGACTTCATATCCCTCAGATAAAATATGCTACAACAAATCCTGTTACACCAGCAACTTTCTCTGTTTATAACAACAATATTTCAAATATGCCCCTGCTTTTGGGTCTCTGTCCCCAATTATGTCAGACTTTGTCCAGATGTCATGCACTAAGAGGTTGAGAGGTATGGTATATCATTATTTAGTGCCTTCATTCCTGATATTGTCCCAGTGATGTAGCAGAATCCCAGACTTGTTATGAGGAAGAGGCCATAGATATATATATATATATATATATATATATATATATATATATATATATATATATAAGGTCAAAGCCTGGACATTCTGTGGGAATCTGTACAGTTGAGAGGTCTGTGTATGTCTGGACATTGTTAACAGGCTGACAGGATTGTGTAGCAGAGTAGTGTGTAAATGTTAGTTGGGCTGTGTAAGGAGAGGGGTAGATGTGAGTGTCGTGAGTCCTTTTTTATCTATTTCTCCAGTTTCTGGTGGTCTATCAGCTGCATATGTTTGTAGGGACAGACTGAGACATGTCCCATACCATCTCAGGATTCCTACTACACTGTGAATTTGGACAGTATTTGTAGGGATAGGATATATTTGTTTACACAGTCATTATACTGTAGTATTCAGTTGGCTTACCAGTATGTCACTGTGACTGCAGTGCAATTGGTTGTGGGTATGCACTTTCATACCGCTGTCTGTTTTTTTTTAACTATTGTTACATCCCTGTAGTGCCTGATATATTTACAAATGTATGTGCAATTCCCCATAGCTGAGTTTGAGTAGTGTTGTGCCAGTCTGACTGTAGTTTGGATGGTGCTTGGTGACATGCTTGGCAGCTCAGTGTAGGTTCATAGGTTTATAGATTAGTATTAAGCTAACTGCCCTTATGAGCCATTTTAAACCTAGCCAATTATCCCTTGTGAGACTCAAACCCTGCACCTTGTGTTTGTAAGGCAAACACCTTAACCATTAGGGCACCCTCCCAACTTTCCCTTTTTTTTTGGGGGGGGCATCAGTAAGAATAAACTTCTGTATAAAGAAGCAGTGTATATATTAATGTTTGATACTTTGTTTCCAAAGGGTATGAATGTTGATTTTAATTGGCATGTATTACTTTAAATGCTTTTTAAGAGTTTCATGGTATTAACTGATGCCTTTATTGTTTAATTGCCTATGTAGTAGTATATTTAAAACAAGTGTGTGTTGTGAAGTAACTGTGTATTCCAGCAGTGTTTGCTGTGACGTCAGAGAGGAATACATTTTATTCACTGGGTTCTTGGTCTTTGTTCTTCATTGTATTTCCTGCTGTTGCTTTGCTGCTTTGCTGTTGTTTTTGCTGCACCCTCCCAACTTTCCCTAATTTTATGTTATGTCCACATATTCATAGGATGTCCAGTTGTCTGGCTCATATCTTTGGTCTGGTCCCTATAACTATTGTGTATTTCTGACAAATCAGTGGGATGATGTGCAGATTGAAGTCACTAACTAATGAGAAGCAATTGAGTCCCGGACTTGTGAGATTTCAGACAATATATGTTAGAACAGATGGTGTTACTGCAGCAACTTTCTCAGCCTATCTACTCAAGTATTTCAGATATGTCCCTATTTTCATGCCTTCATCCCCCTACTTTGTCAGGCTTGGTCCAGATTTGTTGCACTAAGGGGGTCTGAGCATACCTCCCACATGCCCAGAATTTCACAGAATGTCCGGGGTTTTGGCTCATATTTCTGTTCAGTTCCACAAATTATTTGTATTTTTCTGGTAAATCACTGTGATGATCTCAGAATTTCTATCAGTAAATAATGACATACATTTCAGTGTCTGACCTCATATCTTTTGGAAAATGTATGCTGCAACAAACCTTGTTACTCTAGCAACTTTCTAAGTTTATAAGAGCATTATTTAAATTATGTCCCTATTTTCTGTCCATTATCCAACCATTTTGATAGCCTTTGTCCAGATTTCCTGCATAAAGAGGTTGAGAGGTATGGTTCTGAGGTATGACTGCATTGCATGTTATATACTTATCTATTTATCCATCTATATATGGTATGTATATATGTTTTCATATATATGTATTTCCATACATATATGTGTGTGTGTGTGTGTGTGTGTGTGTGTGTGTGTGTGTGTGTGTGTATGTATATTTACAAGACTTGACTGATTCCACAGAGTTTTTTTCCCTACTGTTGAATGACTCTACTGAATGATATGTTTGAAAAAGCATCAGAAAGTCTTACAGCACAAATGGCATAGTATTACATTGCTCTGACTATAGTATACAGGGTCCTGGGTTCAAGACTTGGCAGCGCTGATTGTTTTGTTGCTGGGTAGAACAAGGCCTGATGGCGACAGAGTAATTAAAGCACTTTTAAGCAGTTGTAAGCTGGTTTGCATTGTTTTTCATGAAGCTAAGTGATGCCAAGAGACAGTTAAGTCCTCTTAGATTCACTTAGCAGTGTTTATTCCCGCTTACACCCACACTAATTTTAATTATAGAAAAGATAAAAGGGTGATAGAAAAGTGGTGAAACGGAAGCAAGCAGGGGGGTAAAACATTAGGTAAGCCAACTAGGGATGTGCAGGATGGCTGTAGAAAAGGACCATAGCTCTACATTTCTTCTGCAGTAACAGATGTGGATAATGTGTAGAATTTGGAATTTATAGCCTTACACCCCACAGGGAGGGGTGTTGATGACAGACATTTGTAGAATAATTTGTGGGTAGATTAATTAATTTCACTGTACATGTACAAAATGTAGAGCTATGTATGGGGCAATGTTTTTTTATGCTGGACAGATGCCCTTTTTTTGGGGGTGAGAGTGGGATGTTGGGGAAGGGCTGTAGGTATGTTTGGGGAGGTAGGTTGGGTAGGCTAGGTAACATTTGCAGACAGACAAGACACACAATACATTAGATGGGACAGTATATGACACATGAGGGGGTAAACACCTTGAACAGGGAGGGTGGTTGGGAATCAGAGGCCCATGAGCCCCTAAATGCATACAATGGGAGTGAGGTCCCCACCCATGGTCAGTCACCACTGCACCTTCACGGCCCTGAAGGTGGCTGTGCTGGGGGCTGGACAAGAGGGGTGCACCAGGTGGCCCTCCATCTGGCGCAGCTGCCCACCCAACTTGGAGTGGATGATGCTGTGCACCATACCCTGGAACATTCTGCAAGTGACAGGCTCCTCTCCATGCCTGAGGGGGATGGGCTCCATCCCCTGAGGCAGTTCCACCCAAAGGTGGTGCAGGACCAGCAGAGGAGGATATTCTGGGCTGAATCCCAGACATGCTGGGTCCTGGTGCCACATCAGATGGGGTGGGACAGCGGATCCACTGGGTTCTGCCTTCCCAAACATGCTATGGTGTTGTAGTTTTCCAAGATATATTGGTTAGGCATGAACAACACATTTCAAAATTAGTTATAACAGTATGTGTGGGTGTTCCCATTAACCCAAACCAACAGATCTGAAACAGTTGCATAGCAAACAGACTACATGCATAAATGGAACAACAGTAAGAAATTTAACAGCATGCAAGTTACATTGATGGCAACAGGCCACTAATAATGGTATTTGAACAAGGTATGTTAATATGCAACCAATGAAATATATGAACAATAATAGAACACATGTCCCAACAATAGGTTTTGAGAACAACATATCCATAGTACATGAATAATAATTACTGATGCAGATTACGGGTGGGGGAGAGAATAAAAAGCCCATTAACAACTATATTGGTTTATATTTTTCACAACAGTACTGCTCAAAAATCTACAGGTCTACCCTCACTTTACATCTACCTATGCCCCATAGCTTCTGTGACACATACATACCTGTTAGACTGTCAGCCTCTAATGGTATGGGGTAGACTGAATACACTGTGGTTACTTTACTGGAGGGGGCTTGTACATGTCAGGTTACATACTTGACAAAGAAGGGGTACCCTGCAATGATCTTGTGTGAGTCTGCTACTAGCATAGTTCACCTGGATTCCTATCTATGTCCAAGGTGATTGGCAGCAGTGACTACTAGCCATAACAGTGTGACACTTGAGAGACATGTATTGGGAAGAGGGCACGGTGTATGCACCTATCCTGATGTCATTTGCAGGCATGGGGTTAGACAATGGGACAGTTGTATATGGTGTATTGTTATACCCTTCAAACAGCTACTACAATCATTTCATTACCTGTAAGACCTGTGGAGAAAATGTCTGTTACCACTATCTGACTGTTTCTACAGATATTCAAGATTTCTTGAGTGTATATATGCACATATCTCAGTATCACTCCCTGGATTCGAACTGTGTCTGGGTGTGCTAAAATGAACTACAAGGCTGTTTCTCATCACACTGAGCTACTGGGGAAGTGTTGTGTCTTGTTTGACTGTTTTCTGCCTAATACATTGTGGGTTAGACAGTCTGACCTTGTAATCCTGAGATTCATGCATGACAAATAGTTAGTGTACTGTGTAGTCATCCTTTGAAATTACACGATCTGGAAAGCAAAGGTTAACACAAGGCACTTCAGCAGGGGACACACCATAATACATTTGACATTAGTATTCAGGGTTTGGGTCTTAGTGCATAACATATGTCATATTTCATGCATATCTTGATTTACAGCTCCACAATCTACTGCTTTGCATACTAGCTGGTTCTCAGAACAACCTCTGTTAATTCATGCTGTCAAACCCATATTTCCTGTGCAGAACCTGTACACATTCTATTTCAACAACAACATATCAGAATAAATATAACAATTGGTGGTTTAGGTTTTAATTGTACTTATATGACACAGTCCTCTACTACTGCATAATATGCTGTAGATGACTTTTAGTCTATCAAACATTTCTTTAATCGTTAAGACAGAGAACTCAGTAAACAATTTATTCCTTATTTATTTAACTATATACTTCAAGGTAGATCTGTAGTCACCAACCTGTCGGCACAGCCTTGTCAGTCTGTCTGCATGGGCCTCAGCATTGCTAGCCCTTTCTGCTGCAGCTGTAGGGGGAGAAAACAAACAAACATTATGCATACCTGTCTATCACATACTTAGGCTATAATGTGGTACATCTATATCTGGGATACTTACAAACTGCTAGCGCATGGTTATCCTGAGCATCTTGGATCTACTGGTCCAAGAGCACCCCCTTCCTCCACTTTAGGTCAGCATAGTGATGCTGTACCTGCTCAACAGTTCGAGGGATGCCAGTGGCACTGGTGAGCTCATGTGCCAGATGGTCCTAGGCCTCTGGTCTATACTGTGAGCCCTGATACTGGCCCTACAGCAGTCTGTCATCATGGTTTGCTCAAGGAGCCCAGCCATGCTTCTGGACTCCAAAATGCCCCAGCGCTACACCCAAAAGTGCAAGCCCTCACCAACACCTGATATAGTTCCTACTCAGAGAAAGCTACAACAGATTCTGGCTGTATTCCCCCTGTGCCATTTAAATAAGGCTATATTCCTGCCCTTTGCCATCATTGAACCATTTTGAAAAGGCTATGTTCAGCTAAGCAGTGCACAAATCTGCTAAGCTGGGTTGAACAGTGCTTAAAGGGGTAATTGCTGAGCATTGCTTAACAGTGCAGAAATCCACTTAGCTGAGCTGACTGCTGCTTAGCATTTATGTCTAAGCAATGCTTAAACCAGCTAGGCATTGTTGAGCACTGCTTCCCATTGCTCACGTTTCATTTTTAAGGGAGGGAATATCAGAATAATGACTTTTAATTAATCATTACTGACATATTAGTAAGTGTATATAATTTATTTTACATGACGTCCCTCTATGTGCTTTCATTACATTACCATGGGGTGTGACTATACTGTATGGGACACTTGTGTATACATAGGTGATTTCACATGTTATATGCACTCACACTTCCATTGTAGATTAGCTACACTTCCCTGGTTGATAAATATCAATTACTACATAATTTAAAAATCAAAATAATACTTTTAACACTCCTTTCCCATGTAAAAAATAAAGTGCCTGTCTTGGTACTGGAACACCTGCATGCAAAGCCGGGACTCTAACCATCTATCTCGGCGTTAAGATTTTAGCTGTCTATTTTTATTTATCTCCTATGGGATGTTTAATCAATGTTGAGCAGAGGGCCATAACGCGCACACCCACTCAGCTATGCTTAAACATACCTGAGAATGAAAAAAAAATAAATTAATCAACCCAGTTTATTTACAGGTATCCGTACTCCTTGTCAGTCAGATTAAGGTAAATTGTAAGGGACATATAGGGATAAATTTTTAATTATTGCTCTTACAAACTTACAAAGTGTGACTGTGGTTTTCTAGAAAATCATTGGCAAATCAATTGGGGTTTAAGTCAGAACATACTGACAGACATTTGGGTTTCAGACTTCATACCCTTCAGGAAATCTGTGCTAATGCAAACCTTTTATTCCATCAACTTTCCAAGTTTGTAAGTGCAATATTTAAAAAGTGTCCCTATTTTTGGGCCTTGGGCCCCCATTATTTATGGCTTTGTACAGCTTTCTTGCTCTAGGGGATTGAGAGGTATGTGAGGTAGGCATCTGGGCATTCTGCTTAAACCTTTACAGTTGAGGACTATGGCCATAATGCAGGGTGTGTGTGACAGCACCTGTCACACACCCCCTGCATTGCTTCCTATTGAGATGAGTGATTTCAGTGTCCGCGGTCACTGAAAGCACTTGCAAAGTGCCATACGGCACTTTGATAACGAAGGGGGTGTGTGACAGAACCTGTCACACACTCCCTGCATTGCTTTCTTCCTCCCCTATCTATTTCAGTGTCCACGGACACTGTTTTACTGATTTTATTTCATTTCAGTGTCAGCGGACACTGAAATAATTTTAAAAAGCTCAGCACATCACTTTCTGAGTGCAGCAGGAGTGTTAGATGTGTGTGCACTACATAAACACATCCCCTGCACTCAGTAGTGTTTGTGTCCATTTAGCCTTAGCAGCAGTGCGCCTTCATGAATATGCAAGGTGTGCTGCTGTTTAAGCTAAGGGTAAACAGACAAGGTTCACTCCATGTAGGAATAGCACTATTCCTGTAAGGAGTTTATTGAATCCAGGGGTACATCTCTTATGGAACAGAACATGCTCACTATGGCATACTTTATTAGTCTGCCATCTTTGTGGTGTTCTTCTTGTATGTGTTCCCACAAAACTGTATTTGCATGCTCCTGTACAAACATCTCTGTTAGCACATGGTGATACACTCTTCCTTATGTGTGTGCACAGTAGTAAAACTTCCCTGCATCATCATTCCCTGGACAAATGACTGGCAGCGTTAAGGTATTTACTAGCTGTGAACATCAAGCTGGTTTCCAATGTGTTTCAGGTAGGAGTTCCTGATGATTCCATTGGCTGTATGTATAAGCTGGAAGATGGAGTATTTCTTATTTTTTATATATGCCGTCCTCTGGTGTCTAGACAGGGCCTTACTGCCTATATTTGTACAGTCTGCTGTACTAATTACTGTGTGTAGTCCTGATACATGGGACAGAATGCTAGATGGGGCCTTATGCCTACATTTATGCAGTGCGTTGTACTGATTATATGGGTAGTCCTGATACATGGAGCAGAATGCTAGCATGGTGGTGGCATAACATTTTGGGAATTATAAAGGAGTTTTAAATGTAACATGTCAAAGGGTGACTCTAGTACCTTGGGGGAACGTATCAGTGACATACTTTCAGTATCCCTGAAGGTCAATAGAATGTCTTTTTTCTAGGATGCAGACTGAGACATCTTTTTCCCCATTGGAATAGTACATCCTGAATGTCTTGTAAGATCCCATTATGCCTGTAATGCGGGATATGTGTGATATAGGATGATTGTCCTTTGACTCCATTGACAATGTAACATCTCATAAGTTGCTCAAGGACAAGGCTGTGACTTTTACAAAACCTGCATTGTCGCTGCACCCTGCTTGTTTGATGCATAATCCTTATATCATCTTATGGTGAAATTAAATGCATGTATGCATGTGACATGGCTTTTTGCATACCATTATTGTTAATCTGCTCTAATTAGATATCAGTTAATTTACTTTGTGCAGATACAACAAAGCAGCTGAAATGGTAGCACAAATAATGGAAAGTTGGCAAATGATGTTGAGATAATGGAGATTTGGGACATATAGTATGATAAGTGTGACAGCACAGCTAAAGGAATGGCTAGAAAGGGAGATGGTAGAAGATGAGAAAGTGAGCCAATGTGATACAGTAAAAGATCAAACAAGATGATAGGAAACATTTGATGAGGGCAAAGAGTCAAAGGTAAACTTTCTATTATTAAAACTGGTTGGAACAAAAGACCAAATGTACTATATCAGCACCATATATGTGCCACCTAATCAAGCATGATGTATGATAAATTAGACATGATCAGAAATAATGGAGGGACCGGAAGAATAAGAATGGATGTAAAGGGAGACCTCAGTCAGAGAGAATAGAGAATTATAACATCTTAAGTGACCAGACAAAGCAGACTCTCTTAAGTTTTTGAGCAACATTTCAAGAAATTATTCTGACTGGGCAGAGGAAAGGAAGATTCATCAATCTCATTCCATATATAAGGGGGAGTGAAGTGAACAGTCTTCAGGCTTGAGCTCCACTGGTTAATAGTGATGACAGACAAGGTTTGCATTAGCATGAAGGAGCTAGAAAGAGTCACAAAGGTCAGCAATTATAGAGGGCAGAAAATCAAATACCTAGTGGGTACACAGACACGGGCCTATAAAGCTGAGGTAACCAAAGGTGCTGAAGAACTCTAATATACCATAAAAGACAATTGTGGGAAATGCTGAAAAGAAGATGCTTCTTAAGCTAAAAAGAAACTCCATTTCAACTGAATACCTATGAAGGAAAAGGACAGGCGATATACATTTATTGGACAATGGAGAGAGAACTGGGAGGTTTACATGTATTTTAGAAACAGGTTATTAAAATAAGTCAAGAAGATTAAGGAAGAAATGGAGAAATATTTAACAATAGCCTTCATGTACAGAGTGGTAAGCAGCGAAGTATCAAGAGAAATGGGTGAATTAACCTGAAAATAACAAAGTCATTAAGAAACTAAGAAACAAATGAAAATTCTTAACAAAAAGGTTTCATAACATTATTAATGTAAGGGGAAGACAGGATGTTACCAACTGGCCAAGGTGGGGCAGGGGAGGGGAAGGAAGGAGAGATGAGGCTATAATGGGACTGAGGCTAAGAATGTCACTGAGGAGTATGAAGGAGAATATGCTGAGAGACATAACTAGATTCCAGTGCAGATCCTAATGTAGGTGCCTAGGATTTTGATATATCCTCTAATACAATGATTTAACAGGTGTCTTTGGGAGAAGTAATCCCAGACAAGTAAAAGAAAATAGCTATGGTGCTTTTCTGCAATGGCAGAACAAGGAACAGATCAGAGAACAGCAGGTGTATGAAACTAACAGTTTCGAGAAAAAAAGACAGAAGCAGTCCTGCAGTCAAATTATATAAGGTTACTGGTACTGAATAACATTATTAATGTTTTCCAACATAAATTAAGAATAGGTGGGTCCTGTGAGACTATTTTGACTCAGATCTGTAAGTATGCCACAAGAGCAATAAACAGACATAACTCTCCTAATATTAGCTACCTGGAGTACTGCAACGTCTTTATTTTTTTTCCACACTTCATGTTCTTTTCAAAGATCAGAGGGATAACACTGGGCAGAAAACAATGAGGGTCAGAGGAGAAATGGCTGACCAGTAGAAACACAGGATGACTGGGGAGAGGTTTCCCATGAAGCTCCCGATGGGAACAAAATTAAGTGAGATTCTGGCAAAATAGTGTTTTGTTTCTACCATGGAGCATGAGAAAAATCTGAGACATCAGACTCTCTGGATTAGCATATATCACTCCCTATTTGCAGTTAAATATTGACTGTTATGGGGATCACTGCTATAGTACTTGAATTTGTAATGGATGCTCTTCCCATGTTTTTGACCACTGGGTTATTTAATGTATTCATCTCTGACCTCATACAGGACATGGAAAATGGAATTAATCTCTGTGGATGACACTAGGGCTATGGATGGTAGCAGATCAGAAAAAAACTGAAGAATGTCTTAAGAAGACTGGAGGCATGGTCTTATGGTGACATTTGAATCCATCCAAGTGTAAAGTTCTGTACTTGGTGAGTGACAATAAAGAGGTAGAATATGCAAACAGGGCATTACATTAAAAAATTTCAGAACAAGAAAGACTCCAGACAGAAAGGATGAGAGCAAAGACACACCAAATCAAAAAGTAGAATACAGAGGAAAGAAGATGGTAATGCACTTAATCACCTACTATGTGTTTAGAGGTGATAGAAACCAGGCAGACATGTTTGTTAACTACTTGAATAATCCAACTGAATTTTTTGAGTTTACTTTCAACTTTGACCACAACACTATTGACTACTTGGATATCAGATTAAATAAAGATATAGAACATAATAGATATGTGTCAAAAAGTTTTAGAAAAGTTACATACTGTAATTCATTTCTTCATTTTTCCAGCTGCCACCCTTTTTCACAAAAACGTTCTATAGTTAAAGGACAGTTAATTAGAGCGGCTAAAATGGTTACTTTGAACAATGAATTCATTGATGAATGTAGTTTTTTTAAGTGGAATGTTCCAACAGTGGGGGTACCCTATTAGACTTATAAATACACTTATTGATGAAGTTCAATCTAAAAGACAAAATGGATTTATTAAGCCCATTTTGAGTGTACCTGCTGTAATGAATGTGATGGAGATGAGTAATACTAGTTTGGATACTATGGATGTATGTCCATCTCTAGTGTCACTTTCCTTAAATTCTAATTCTAATTTTAGAAGTAGTTTTATAACTACATTTAGTAGTGATAGTGAAGTGGTAATGTTGATACTATACAAAAATTGAGAGTTTATTAACAACGATAAATACTTAGTAGAAAAATTAGGTTGTAGTCCCAGAATGGTATTCTGAAAGGGTTCGAATCTTAAAAATCTCCTTGAAAGAAATATGAGTACACCCACAACTAGATTGGCAGGTATGTCTACTTGTGGTATGTGCAGAATGTGCAAACATATAGATATTGGTAAAACTTTTACCATTAGAGGGAATAAATATGAGTTGAAGTCAAAACTCAATTGTAATTCGAAATTAGTGGTGTATATCGCTTTTTGCACATCCTGCACAGCTTACTATATAGGTAAAATGGAACGCAGACTCCGTGAACAAGTCTATGAGCATATTAATGCAGTTGATAAGAATAAGGGTGATAACTCTCTAGCTTAACATTCTTGCTTCAATGTAGGCCATATGTTTTTATTTAAGGCAATTGATCAGATAAACCTGGATACTAGGGGGGGTCCTGTTAATTTGTTATTAGAAGAATGTGAACTAGTATGGCAGTTAAGGCTGAATGCTTTCACTAGTCCAGGGCTCAATGAGGCTTGTAATATTTCATGCTTACTGAAGTTAAGGAGTTTAAAAAGATGACTTTTGTCATCTTTTACATTTATATGTATACTGAATTATTTATAGTTTATTTCCTCTATAAATGATGGATATTAACTAGTGACATTTATTATGTATAGTATTTGGGTTATATACTTCTTTGATACAATATTTTTTTAATATGTGGTATATTTTTAAGTAGGTGGGTTTGTCTTGGTTTGATACGTTGCAATTTACCATGTGACATATTTTATTATGTGACGTTTTGCTATTTAAGAACGGACTTGTTAGTGTTCTATTTATCCGAAACAGAAACAGAACAATGTTTAAGCCAGTTCAGAGAAGGATTTTAGACAGTTTCGCTCATCAGATTCAGAGAATCATGTTTTTTTTTGAACCTCAGACAACTTAATGGTGCTTCCACTACTAACACTGGCAAAAAGTTATACTTCTCACATGAAAACTAAGAAATATTAGATGTAAACGTTAAGCATAAACTATGAAGTATACTACTAATCTAAGAGAATTACATTAGTCCATCAACATGAACTATTAGCTGGTTTACAGTCTGTGGAAGCCGACTACAACAGCTTATCCACAGAATGTAAAGCAGTAAGTTTAACACAATTATGCATAAACATAATAAAAAGATAGTAAAATAAAAACAGCCTAAATATATATCTACATTTACAATTTCCCCATACATGACAGCAATAGAGTGTAGAGCTATTTTCTACACAATAAACTGGAAGTGTGCATAAATAAACAAATAGAAAACACAATATCACATAAACCTAATAGAATAATATAATAGCCATAACACTTTGTTTGGTTACAGGCTTTGCCTTCATGATCAAGCCACTCCAACCATGAATAAACAAAGCATTACACACACCCATCCATGGGTTGTTGCTAAGTGAGACAATAATGTAACCCAAGAGGGATATATTTAGTTGATTGGGGGGGGGGGGGCTGTAGTGGAGGCAGAGCTTCCATAGAAAACTGTAGCTGAACAAAAATGCTTGCTTTGGTTTTCTGATATTTGCTACTATCAGTGTTTGGAATAATTTTAAATAGTTCACAGCAAAACAAGCTACTGTGCTATTATATGTATCAGGATATTTCACATTTTAAGTCACCTTTAGTGATGAATAACTCCATAACATTCTACTTCATGAGACAATATGTTCCTAATTCTTATGATAGTTTTATGAAATGTGTCCCATTTAGCGGTGTCTGTGCACATGGCAGCTGTGTTACTAGTCATTGTATATGTAGCTGACATGTCTTATAACTCAGCATTAGATTTATTAGGGCAAAAAGCAGGCAGTGTTGTTTCTGTGAGTAGACCACTAGTTAACAGCCTTTGAATTTGTTCTGAATCTCAGAGAAGCAGTATGGATATATTACAGGAGAATTATATCGGGGTTGATGTGGAATGTTTTAATATGCTGAGTTTCTAGAAGATCTGCAGAAAATCAAGGGATCAGGAAAACAATGAAGAGTGGGTAATGTAGTGTTATAGGTGTTACCCTATACATGGTTGATTACGCACTGGTTATGAGGCTTAAACTTAATGAGGGCAATTCTCTAATGATGAGCTTCCCGGTTGCTGTTTCCCACAGGAAGTCACTGCTGGCATGGTTTTGATTTGCCTGTCAGCCATGACACAATGTGTGGGTTTTTCTGTTTTCTCTAAAGTTGTGTGACTGATGAGTTCAGAGGTATAAAGCAGGGTGCATGAGGGTGAAGTTCCCTAAATGGGGGGGGGGGGGGTACTGGCATCCCACATTACAAATATTTTTGATGTTTCTTTGAGATAAAACTTTGACTAGAGTGTTTGTCAGGATTACAGCTTCAGGAAATTTTAAATCATTGAAAGTTTTCAGAAGTGCTAGAGGATTTATGTTTGTGTTCTTTTGACCATGGCCATGGTCTGTAAGGGCTGGGACCATACCTCTCAACCTGAAAACATCAAAAATATGGACAAAGCCCATGAAAAATAGGTACAAATCTGTACACTTATTAACATAAAATTTGCATATATAATTATGTAGCCCCACCCACTCCAGTGGAATTGTGGGATACCAACTTTTAAATGCAAACTGAAGAACAGAAAACCAAAATATGATCATGAAATACAAAATAAGAAGAGCAATAGTGTTTTATTTATATTAATATTTGAACTTGTGCAAAACTAAAATGCAATATTTCTTTAGAAAAATAACATTGGGTGAGGCTGTGCTTGCCTTCAGCCTTCTTTAAATATCATAAAATATAAAGCAGAGAATAAAATATTTATATATTATTAATTAACACAGAACTTTGAACTTGTATAAAACTAAAATAAAGCTATCTTATATAAAAATAAAATTTACTGTCTTGTACTAACTAGTCTACTTTCTTACTACTGCACACGTATAAAACAAAGAAATTCTAACAAGTACTGATTTACACATAAATGTATTATGCACATTCTTTTCCTTGCCCTTTGGCCCAATCTGGCACTAAAATTAATTAGGTATATTTCAACAATATTTTATTAAAGCTTTCCCAGCTATTATGATTTTGCAATAAGATTTAGCAATTTATTATTTCTGTATTAGTGGTTTAATTTATTGAAATCCTGCAATAACCAGCTTGAAGATGTATCCTAATAAAAAGGGACAATATGAGTTAATGGAATGGAAGAGGCTCTCCAGACACATTTTTCTTCAAATGCATAAACTAAGAAGTACAGTACATACGCATTTGATCCACCCTGTCATTGGGATTCTTGATCTTGCTTCCAGTGAGACAGAAGGCAAATAGTAGTTTTGTTTCCAAGGGAAAACTGCACTGTTTATTTTGTGACTGCACAGATACTGACTCAGAAAACTGACTAATTACAAATTAATCTTTAGCTAATAGCAAATAATGCACAAATCATTTGTTTTTTTCTTTGTGAGCTGTCAGTGTGCATTTTAGAAAGGAATTTAAATTTTATTCTGCAAGGATGGCAACAGTATAAAATACATACACATGTAGTACATGGATTATTGATGGACTGTATGAAGCTCACCTCAGTAAGTTAGAATATGTAGGTATATGCTTATTTTGTAGTTTTGTGTTAGTGGAGTCCAATTAACAGAATAGTGTGCCAGCCATGCTTTATAAAATATTTGAAAATGTGATTGGAAGTCAACTCCAGTATACAATCTAAGATTATAAACATCAGCACTTTGACTTTAAACTGCAATTTATTTTTAATATCCACATCGTAGTTCAGGTGGGTGGGAGAATGATGTTTCTAAAAATGGACTAGCATATGCTACAACCAGTTTGGAAGTCTATATTTCTATCTAGAAAAAACACCTATCTACCACATAACCTGGGTTACATGCTGCAGATTCTTTCTTAGACACATACAGACAAAAAGCTCTAAACTGTGTGCAGAACATCTCAACCACTTCTTAAAAATCTCATTATTTCTTCCTACCTTAAAGGTAACCTACACTCATATAAAGTGAGCTACGTATCATCTCAGTGCCTGTCTGCCAGAAATCTTTTCCTGACTTCAGTTTTCCTTTATCCACACATTCTAGTGCAGGGGCTCAGTGAGTCTACTACTATGACTCAAAACTTTTCATTTTCTTTCTTATCTTTTTCAGCTTTTTATATTATTTATTTTACTTTTTTTACCTGCCGGTGCTGCTGGTGGAGGAGCTGGGGGAAATATTTTTTTTCATAATTGATCAGATCATGGCGCATAGCTCGAGTCTGTTACACTCGTGTATTGTGTTCTGTTCTCTTGTTTTGCTGCTCTGAATGCTGCCGGTGCCGGGGGACAGGTTGGTTTTGGTTCAGGACTCAGGACAGGATCACTGGATAAGGAGTTTCAACCAGGAGTCCAGGACAACACAGACAGACATAGTTGTAAGTTGTAACACACACTTATTCTTATTTTAAATAATAAAAAAACACACTATAGTCTGCTAGCCTAGTATGACTATTATCTATCTCTGTCTAATTGCCACACTGCTCCAAGTCCATTATACTGACTTAGTTGGTTGGCTTGGTAACGGTCCCCTTCCCTCAGTTGTGTTCAACTTCTGCATCTGTCCCACCCCTCTCTCTCTTTATTCCCCTTTCCCAGACAGGCTGTGAGTGAGGACGAGACAAGCACACCACGTGCACTGCTGTAAAAGTAAACAAACTCGCCTATCACTCACTCACTCAGGCTGGCACACCAAGATAATGTTTCAACAAAACATTGTTGGCATGTTCTGTGCCTTTTGTGCAAAGCCAGCAGACTCTCTCATTGTGTGCTTTTATTCACTCCTCAGTCCCCAAACACCCAAATTGCATTCTCCAGATTTATGTCCTACCCTGGCTATGGTGCATGCGTTCTGTGAATTCTTCAAATAGTGGTGTATTTATCTTGCCCACTTGGCACTTGCCCCCTCATTGTTGTTGTTGTTGACCATTAGGAATCAAGGATAGACACAGAGTGCAGACTTGCCCATGACCATTAAAACATGTGTATGAGAAATAATAAATGGATGGATGAATGTTGAGAGAGAGAATGAAAGAAGAAGTTTTTATAAAACATTAAACAGAGCAAGCCTTCAGACTCATTGAGTAGTTGTAGTAGCAGATGCACAGAACTTAACTTTGTGGTTGTGCACTTAGGTACTACTCTCAAATTTGACTGTGTTATGTATGTTCATTGTTCACTATTCCTAGTCTGCACCCACGCAAGATTAACAACATAGTTATTATGCAGCAGTGTGTGGTGCTGTGCTTGCTTAGTACTACTATATGAATAATGTGACTGATAGTGTTGGTGCTGGCTGGGGATGGAGAATTGGGGATTAAGGCTATCATCAGCCCAGAGCAGCCCTCAGCCAAATTCCGACAGGCTGCTCACGAAGCTGATGTCACTGTGCATGCCTCTGTGCAATGATGTCAGTCCTAAAAACACAGAAAAATTTTTTTAAAAAAAAAAAAAAGGCTGGGAAACTCAGCAATTAGGGGGTGCCACTCTGGAATCATGGCACCCCATTATTTGGAACTCAAAACCTGGAAATAACCGAGTGATTCGGTATGGTTGAAAGGTATGATTGGGAGACATATTCCTCCACAGACAGAGCATTTTTATCAGTCAATAATGTGTCAGTGATCAAATTGGAGAAGTGATACATCAAAATTTCTCTGATGCAATAGAATTTCAGCCATTCTGTAATTGTAGTCTCTGGACTGTGGTGCTTGTCAGAATGTAATACGTGTCTTTGAAGTATTTAAATGTTAACCTCGACATTCTGATTCATTCACTCTTACACTGATGCTATCTAGATTATACTGCATAGCAAAGTCTGTTCAAATTGTATTACTGATCAGTCTTTAGTGTTTGGACCAGATCCAAGACTTCAAAATGAAAAGTTTTATTTTTATTTTTTCACAGCTACCACAGTCTGTCTGCACTGAAAGCTGCCAACCTGGATACCAGAAGGTTTCTCGTCGAGGGCAGCCCCTCTGTTGTTTTTTCTGCTTAACCTGTTCCAAAGGAGAAATCACCAACCAAACTGGTGAGTATCGACATATAAAATTTATTTTTGAAAAAATAAGTATAATAAATTGTCAGTTGCAAAGCTGCTCTTCAATTCATCTACTTATCCATGTCTTGTTGAACCTACTAAGACATGACTTTTGATATACAATGCTATTATTTATACCAATGGGCATTGTTTCTATGTCTTACTGCTGTTCATCTAATTAAGTTGAATGATTACAAATAAATTCCTGTGCAGAATTCTTACAGCAAAGACACAATACAGTGAAAGTGACATAGGTGCTTGAAATTACTAACCAGACAGTCTGACCCCAGGTGTAAATAAAATCTTCAAATTCATGCTAATGGGGGAAAAATACATTTCTAGACACCTGTGTGTTATGCAACCCAAGGCATCAGAGGGGGCAGTTCATGCCAATCAAATCATAAAGAACTCCTGGTCCAGTTGGCCAGGGTGGTTTAGTAGAAGGGGGCTGTACTTGTGACGTAGATAATCTTTTGCTGTACATTTAAGAAAATACTATACAGAAAACTAGCAAACATATTAAACTGCCTGGGAAAGTGTCATAAGGTGGAAAACTGCATAAAATATAGACCTGGCTGCAGGATTCAGAGTGTAATAGAACATGTACTCCTTTTATGAAAGATTATTTAACAGTGGACTGTTACAGTAGAGTTCTTTTAATGGACTGTGTCCTTTTCAATGTCTTTATAAACAACACCACATATGATGCAGAAGTGAAAAATGGATTTGTGATTGCATAAATATATTGAAAAAGGCTTCTACTCAATAACTCAGAGAACAAATGAAAAAAAAAAGACTTAGCAATATTTGAGGAGGAGTGATCTAAAACACAACAGCTTAAAATCTGATGCAAAAAATATTTAGCAGTGAACTGTGGAGGCAAACAAACAATAACATCAGTGGTGAAAAGGGATTTTGGGAACTTATATCAGGTGACCTAAGATAAACAAGTAATAAAAGGATAACAACATGAAATGCTGGTAGAATCCATGAATACTTTGGGAAATACATCATGAGAAAACATAGTGGTACTAAATGTTATTATCCTTTTATAGAAAAGGTTCATAAGTCTCCATGTGGAATATATATATTTTTTAAATTTTTGTGGAGATCTCATGTTTGGAAATATGTAAATATATACATGGGCTAAAGGTAGTTCAGATACGGCTAATAAAAGTTATGCACAGTCAAACTAGATATCTTATAAATAGAAAGTAAACAACTTTAGGTGTACTAATACAAACAAAGAAGGTGAGTAAAATTATTTTAAAAAGTATCTGAGCAGCTTAATACAGAACAAGCAGGTGAATCAATCATTTTAATGAAAAGACCAGAGTCACTAACCCTTTATGGTTGCATCTGAAGCATAATATGTGTCCAACTGTTAATGTATCTTGCAACCTGTTGGTTGAACTTAGTCTGGGTCTGAAAATATATTTTGGTCAGAACTGCTTGACAAAATGAGAAACTCTTTGATAGCAAACACAACTTTTTCTGAGGCTTGGTTGTCTCAGAGATTATGCATTAGATAGGTGCTTCATGGGTCTCTTTATATGTTTTGGGTGGGAGTTAAAAAAAAAGATTCATTAAGATGTCTTTTTTTTAATCTGAGACTTAATAGGAGTTGGAAATCTCCCCAGCCTCTCTGAGGAAGACCTGCTGGTGTTTTCTTTCTGTTTGCCTGTTGTTTGGAGTTGGGAAATTCTGCCCTGTGGAGAAAGTTAAAACAAGGAATTATTTATTAGAAACTTCAACTTTTTCATCCTGAGGCTTCATTCAGCTATAATAATTAACTAAAAACAATAGGTCTATCCATATTAAACACTATCCCTGGGAATCACGAAGCTCCATGCAAGAATAAGACTATTCTTGCACTGAGTAGTTAGTGTCTGTTTAGAATAGCAGCGCACCTTGCATATGCATGAAGGCACACTGCTGTTTAATCTAAACGAACACGAATCATGCACGGGTACAGGGGGCATGTGTCAGCAGTGCCTGCACATGTAACATGCCCCCTTCGCTCAGAAAGTGCCGTACTGCACTTTGTGCCACAGATGAATGTCAATGTACATAATATTAGAGCCTGGCTCTAATATTATGCACTAAACCAGTGTCCACAGACACTGAAATGTAAGTAGCTAACATTTTAGTGTCTGCAGACACTGAAATAAAAAGAAAACAAAACACAAACACACCTAGAAGGCAGCAGCCTTCAAGTGCACACCCCCAAATGTATGCACGCTTGCCCTACATGCATGAAAGCAGTAGGGCAAGAGGAAAGCAATAAAAATACAAAAACATTTTTTTTCATTAAATAAATCTGAAATTTAAGTGGTGCACAGCTTGTTTGCATGGCACGCCGCTATGCTTAGTCTGGCTGAAATCCTAAAAAATGATAGACAAGTGCTACTGTGATAAAAAACATCATCAAGCTGCTGTAGCATAGTGCTACTGCCATGCTTTAGCATGTAAAACATGCTCAGTTCTAATACCCCCTCTGCCAATTTATTTAATAAACTTTTAAGGAATTTGAATGATAGATGTCAATCATATGGCTCATGCATAGCACAGTAGGGGTGGGAATATGTAAAATATAAATGTAAAAAATACTTTATAAATTTAATGAAAAAAAAAAAAATTTAAGCAAGGCTTTGCTAGTGTAAGCATTGCTTACTGGCTTTCAGCTGTGCTTATCTGGGTTAAGCATTGCTATGCGGATTTGTGCTGAGCTAAGCATAGTTCAGCATTTTAAAACCAGTCAATCAAGAAAAAGTGCAGGAAAACTGCCCTATTTAAACTGCACAGGTAGGAATAATCCATAACCATTTGGAATTGCTCACAGCAGGACCAAAATGTCTGATGTAGGTGAAGGTGTTCACTTCCGAGCACAACGTTGGGGCATCCAGGAGTCCAGGGTCATGGTTGGGCTCCTAGTAAAAAAAACATGATGCCAGGCTGCTGCAGGGCCAGTACCAGGGCTCCCAGTACAAAACTGAGGCCTGGGACCAGCTTGCATGCAATCTCACCAGTGCCACTAGCATACCCCAGACTGGTGAGCATGTATGTCACCACCATAACAACCTGAAGCAGAGGAGGGGTGTACTCTTGGACCAGTGGATCCAAGAAGCCCGAGCACAGGATGTACCACATGTCTGTAAGTATGCAGTCTTATGTATCTCTAAGTATGGAAAAAGTTCAACTTGCGACTGTGAGGGTGTGATTAATGTGTCATGTCTCCCCATACAGCTGCTGCAGAGAGGTCCCAGAATGTCAAGGCTCATGCCCAGTGACTGGCCTGGCTGCATCAGAATTATGGTGAGTACAGAATTCCTCCTAATATTAGCAGTAAGAAATCAAAAATACAGTAATGGTAGTACTGCCTGTATATGTAATTGCATTGTAAACGTCAGGAATAAATGCCTGTGTCAGGTTGCCAGTGTTACAATGGAGTATTTCCAGCTGCTGTGTAATACAGATGTCAATAGCAAACAAGGTACAATATGCAGGAGAGGAATATTAGAATATGTATGAGGGTGTCTGAGTGAACCTGCCAAGAAAGTGCCATATCAAGGCTACTGTAACAGTTAGAAATGAAAAGCATTCCCCTGTGCAGATCATGCAGGAATAGTAATTGTGGATTTCTGAGTCGTACACAGATATGTATGCCAAAACTAATAAACGTGATCCCAAACACTGGTGTGTGTCATCTCACTTGTACCTGAAAAAAATGTTTATGTTCTGCAGAATGAATTAACTGAGGTGAACTGATTTAGCACTGCTTGTCTGCATACTTTAGAATGGGCATGTCAGATAACTGAAAAAAGCAACAGTACATATTTCCATCAGAATGTATTTTACTTGTGTGACTGCCAGCATTGTCCTGCGTTAACCTTTCAAATTCAGCTGTATGTAGCTGTGAATGTACTGAAAAATGTATAAGGCTAACAGGTGCAGACTTAAAACCTACACTGTGTACTCAGGAATCTAAATTGCAGTATGTAGCTGTAAAACAGTCAAATGTGCAATCCAGCTAATGTGCACGTTTCTCAAACCAATTCAGCAAATTCCAAAAGCAACTTCAGGATAGAGGTACCAAAGGTGTAAAAAGCAAAACGCAAAAAATCTTCAAAAGTACATGAAGTACCATGGCTCTGGGAGTTCCAAATCTTTTATTAAGACAGTCAATCAAGACAATAAGTGCTTTCGGGTTGCATCTGAACCCTTCATCAGACATAAAACCATTGCATTTCCTGTACATTTAAATACCAAAAAGGGTGCCAAAAATATCATTGTAGAGTATCACACCCCTAAGTAATCATATCAAAATTAGCCACTAGATGGCAGCAAATATACATATATTTCATTTAAACCATACTCTAGTTAAAAAAAAAAAACAATAAATAACCTTGGTAAATATATAAATATATATGTGCATATTGTGAAAACTACTATAACATCAGCAATGCAAATACATATATAATACATATAAAACAGCACACTAGAACACATAAAACACACAGTGGGTAAAACTGCCTTCCAATTTATAGCCTGCTACAGACCACCCTCCCAAACCCAGGAACCCCACTCGGCCTTTCTGAGAACACTGGAAAATATGAAGGTGTCTCCAAACACCATTATATTGGGCGACTTCAACTACCCAAACATAGACTGGGAGCATTACTCTAGCTCCAACACCAAAGCCCAAAGGTTCCTAGAATTTATAAACTCAAATGCTATGGAACAACTTGTTACCACTCCCACAAGAGTGGAAAACATACTGGACCTGATCATCACCAACATGGGGACTCTATGCTCCAGACCAGAAGTGTATTCCTCACTGGTAAGATCAGACCATAAACTAATCTCACTGGATATTCACATCCCGACCCCACCCCCTGCCCAGAAAACCACAGTGAAAAACTTCTCTAAAGCAAATTTCACACTCCTCAAAACCGAGGTGGAATCCTTCAAAGCCCCCCGGCCTGTGGAAAATATGGCCCAGACAGGAGAATCCTTTATAAAGGCATTCTATGAACACCTTCAGGAATGCATGGATCATGCGATCCCAAATAAAACCAAGACCCAATCCTCCAAAGGCAGACGTCCTGTCTGGTGGACCCCAGCCATAAACAAACTATACAATAGAAGGAGGAAGCTACTAAATGATAGAGCAAAATCCCAAAAAGGGAAGGCATCACTGATCAGTATTAGCAAAAAACTACGGGCACTCATAAAATTGTCTAAGGCCAGCTTCGAGAGAAAAATTGCACAGGACACTAAGGATAATCACAAGGCTTTCTTTAGTTATGTTAGGAACCTGGGTGGTAATTCCCAGATATGCTCAGAATTAGTCCAAAATGACAAAAAATACACTGAACCCACAGACATTGTCAACATCCTATCTGACAGGTTCAGCGCAAACCTCTCCCCCCCCTCCCCACCAAAAGGGCAAATATCTATCCCAGCAGAGTACTGCCCCCCTGACATCTCAGATGCTCAGGTAAGAGCCACCTTCTCCAAAGCAAAAAACACAGCATCAATGGGACCAGGCGGTGTCCCGGGCTGCATCCTACATGAACTTCAAGAAGAGCTAAACCCAAACATAAAACTACTGTTCAATCTCAGCCTTACTACAGGATATGTGCCCAAAGAGTGGCATACAGCAACAGTGGTCCCTCTCCATAAAGCTGGTGCCTCAACGGATCCTGGAAACTATCGCCCCATAAGCCTGACTAGCTTGGTCTGCAAAGCTATGGGAAGGATCATCATGGACCTCATAAATAAAGATATTGGGGACCTACAGACACTGGATCCTACCCAGTTCGGCTTTGTTAAGGGCAGATCCTGCCTCTTAAACCTGGTTGATTTCTTTGAAACAGTCACCAAGGCCATTGACGAGGGCAAGGTGGTCCACACAGCCTACCTGGACCTCGCAAAGCCTTCGATACAATACCCACTTGGGCATTATAGATAAGCACACCAGCTTAAATATAAACCCCTATGTCACTAGATGGATTGCAAACTGGCTCAAGGACAGAACCCACATGGTTAGAATTGCTGGAGCCATGTCAGACTCCAAACCAGTTACAAGTGGTGTCCCACAAGGCTCAGTCCTGGGACCTCTCTTGTTCGGTATATATTTCTCGGAGGTACAGGCCAACATGGAAGGACTGTGGCTGACCAAGTTAGCAGATGACTGCAAACTGGGTGCCATAATCGACTCTCCAGCCAACACAAGCATCCTCCAAAAGGGCCTCATAGAAACAGACAACTGATGCCAGAGCCATGGCCTCAAGGTAAATGCCAAAAAGTGTATAGTCATCCCCTTTGGACAAAACAAAGTGTCCACAAATTACCACATAGGTGGCAATCCATTAAGTACAGAAGAAGTAATTAGGGACCTGGGGACCCAAGTTGATAGCAATCTCTCATTTGACAACCACATGGCCAAAGTGGTTAGAAAAACATTTTATATAGCCCATCTAATCATGAAGGGATTCACATCTAGATTAGGGGAGGTCATCGTGCCTCTTTACTCATCCCTCATCAGGCCCATAATTGAGTACAAGATGTACCTTACCAGACACCTGCAGCAACTGGAAAGATCCCAAAAGTACCTCACCAAGAGGATCAAAGGGCTCAAACAGATGCCATATGCTGCCTGGTTAAAGAAACTCCAGCTCTACTCAGTGGCATACCGCCTGTTCAGAGGTGATCTGTGCCTGACGTATAAAGCCGTGTCCAACCCGGAATTAATGGACATGCTGCACCTCAGAAAATCAAAATCCCATCGAGCTACGCGCTCGAGAGACTTGAACCTCAGCACTGAAATAAATAGAACATGCTGGAGGGACAGATTCATAACCCAGAGGCTCCCTTCACTCTGGAATAAAATCCCAGTCCAGGTTAGGCAGAGTCCCTCGTTGACTCTCTTCAAGAGGAATCTTGATGAGTGGATGGGAGATCATAGGTTTACCCCGGGTATCACTTCTGTGTCACTGTTAGACAGAGGCACAGTATACTAACCTCGAAAAAGGGCATAGCAAAATAAATTTAAAATGGGTGGCGAAAGCCAAACACATTCTGGCTAGGCTTATAAATGCCCTAGGGCAGATAGCCTAGTATGAACCTATGAACCTATGAACACAGAAAAACATATAAAAACTATGCATATACTTAGAAACACTAACATGAATAAATAAATACCTAAATCCATAGGTATATGTATATAGTCCACAGTTTTCATCTCAGTGTTTTAAGGGTCTGGCCTTCAAGAATGGTTTAATCAAAACCCTGTCATTTAAGCTCTTACCTCTATCTGACTGCATCCTAATTATCCATTTTATCTCTTCCTTCTCTGTGTAGTTTTTAACGTTTCCCAGTCTATTGCTCTTTCTAACCAACTCTAGCACCATGACTCTAAACTTATGACTCAGGTCATGATTCAACACATGTTTAGCCAGTGCATTGGTTTCATCTTCACGATTAATAGCATAGATATGCTCTCTTACTCACTCTCTCAAAGTCCGATTTGTTTTGCCTATATAGAAGCATGTACATTTCATGCAGCTAGCTAAATAGACAAGATCTCTGGACTTGCAGTCAGCATAATGTTTAAAAACGTAAGTCCTATTAGTATCACGGTATACAAAACTATTAGAACCTAGCATAAGTGTCTTGTTTGCTTGATGTCACTCTATTCACTTTATTCTCTTCATAGCATAATAACCTTTTCAAGGACTTATTATTGCGATAACTATATCTAGGTTGGGGACCAACTATAGTTCAAATCTCATTGTTAGTAGATAAATAGCCCAGTTTCTACTTATCACATCACATATATTCCTATTATTATTTGAATATGGTATATTTAATCTAACTTATGTTTTAATCGAATTGACATATCTTATTGCTTGAGTTGATTCAACAGCATTCACATTCTTCTTCCTAAAATGAGGTCTACCTTTTCCTTTTCTATCCACTACTTTAGGATCCTTTAGTACATTACTTTCTTCTCTAGAATATCCTCTCATAATAAATTCCTCTCTTAAATGACTTAGTGTTTGTTCACATTTAGTATCATCACTAGTCAAATTGGATATTCTTCATCCTTGATTAATAACTATATTCTGATATATATGTCTAGGATGCATGCTCGTGCGATGAAGCAGATTATTCTTTCTCCAACTTTTCCTATATAGCGAGGTTGAGAAACTATCATTTTCCCTCTTAATAAGCACATCTAAAAATTCAATTTCTAACTTGGACCATTTACCTTCAAATCTCAAGAAACTGGTGGTTTGATTAATATACTCAATAAATGAACATAGATCAATTCCAGTGCCATCCCATAGGAGAAAGACATCATCTACAAACATTTTGTAGTATTTGATATTTCTAACATAATCAGTGTCTGTGATATATGTCTTCTCCCACTGGGCCATAACTAAATTGGTGCACAAATTCGCACAAGGCATCCCCATCACCACTCATTTTGTCTGTAAATAATATTTATTGATGTACACAAAAACATTATTCTCTAAGATCAACTCAAGTAACAACATATATTTCATCTTTTTGCTACTGCTGCTATTTCTTGCACTCAAGTGCTGCCTTAGATACTCTAAACCATCTGCATTCGGTATCACAGTAAATAATGACATTACGTCTAAAGTTACAAGCCAAATGTTAGATAAATCATCACCATCATTTATACATTCAGAAAAAGTTGAAAGAAAATCTTGAGGGTCTTTAATTATAGTATGTGTGGCCTGAACTATCTATCTAAGTTGTTTCTCAACGTATATGGAGAGTGGTTCTGTCAACCACCCTCTACTAGAGGCAGTTAGTCTCATGTTAGGTTTCTGGGGGCCCTTATGAATCTTTGGGAGACCCCTAAAAGTTGGAATGGTTGGTAATTCAATGAGAAAATATTTATATAAGTCAGGACTAATAACGTTACACATTAACAAATCATACAAATTACTATGTATGTTGCTAATTATCTTATTTAGTTGTATGTTGTTTAGCAATTTATAAGTCTCATTTCCATCTAACATTGATTGCATTACATGTTCATAGTAGTGTCTGTCTAAAATAATGATGGCTCCACCTTTGTCTGCAGGTCTAATGATAATTTCATTATTATTACTTAAATTAATAAGTGCTTGACGTTCGCCTTCATTCAAGTCATAAATCGTCTGATTACATTTAAATACTTGTTCATTGGCCATTTGTATAAAATTCCTCTCACAGGCTTGCTCAAATACATCTAGGAGGGGGTGCACATATGGTATAAAAACACTAGGTTTCTTAAACAAATCATATTCAGTGTCTTGATCATTCTTAAATACATTTTCAATGCAATATTTCTAACAAATATCTTAATGTCAAGAATAAAGTCAATTGTATCAGTCCCTTTAGAAGATATAAAAGAGAGGCATCTACTTAAAAGTAATTTCTCAGAAATTCCTAGTTCATAATGAGACAGATTTACAACTAATTCAAACTCACTTGTCTCTGTAATTTTTTCTGTAATGTTGTTGAGTCCCCTGATATTTTCCGTTTCCTGTTGGTTCTGATAGGAGTCAATTTCTTCTGTTCCCAAATTGGTAATGGGAACTGATGAACAACTGAGTTAAAAGCAGGTCGAGTGATGTTAGGATTAGCTTGTTTCCTTCTTACATTACCATTCAATAATAAATTATGTTCACTGGTTACAGTCTCTTGTTGTCATAGCTCAGTATTTGAAACGGAAGCACATTCAGTGTTGTTTGTTGAACCAAGGTGCTTCAGCTTAGGTTTTAATGAATTTACAGGCTGCAACTCTACATTTGTTGCTGGTGTTATCTCACAACCATTAATCTGAGCCGGTGGCTCTTTTTCATATCCGTTATCACCTCTCTGCATATTAGAAAAGCGATTGGGGGTGTTGGTCATCAGTAATCCCTTTGATTGGTGAACGTGAGTGGGATGGTTAGAACGGTCTGTAGCTATTGGTTCCCTTGGCCCTCTGGATTCTCTCGGCCAGGAGAAGACATTACCAATGCTGAAATCCCTTAAATCACGTTCAAGCTTTTTCATTTAATCAAGAAACAATCAGCGATCCAATGCAGAAATATGTAAATGTATACCTTCATAGAATTCAATATAGTCATTCTCGCTCAACAGCGTCAACATCTCTGCTTGCAAAACTGTTATTTCATCAGTTATGTCATTCTCTATCTGCATATATTGTTTAATAAGGAGCTTTATATATGCAAATCTAGTATAAAAGTTGAGTTTCTGCCATTTAGTTAGTAGTTCTGGATACATGGTGCCATAAGTCGGCATTTTTAGAATTCTAAGTCCTCTTGGTACTACATGGAAGCAAAGACATGCCTCCATGTGCTTACTTTGCCATTGTACATTCTTTAACTTCATTATAGAGTTCTCTATTTTGCGAGTTAACTGCAGAACATTAATAGTGTGCTCATTATATCATTCATTCTTATTAGAATTCAACAGTTCAGTCTTTTGAAACTGTAAGAGTGCATTAGTTTCAACCTTTAACAGACGTTTAAAGGCTTCTGTCTTACTTGGAAGCTTATTACCTTCATGCGTTAGGATTATAATCAAGTTCAATGGTTCTTTCTTCAGCCATGTCCCTTGCAGCTGCCACAACAGTAATCCAATTCAGCAAATTCCAAAATCAACTTCAGGATAGAGGTACCAAAGGTGTAAAAAGCAAAACGCAAATAATCTTCAAAAGTACACCAAGTACCACCACCACAGCTCTGGGAGTTCCAAATCTTTTATTAAGACACTCAATCAAGACAGTAAGCACTTTCAGGTTGCATCTGAACGCTTCATCAGACATAAAACCATTGCATTTCCTGTACATTTAAATACCTAAAAGGGTGCCAAAAATATCATTGTAGAGTATCACACTCCTAAGTAATCATATCAAAATTAGCCACTAGACAGCAGCAAATATACGTATATTTTATTCAAACCATTCTCTAGTTAAAAAAACAATAAATAACCTTGGTAAAAATCTAAATATATATATATATGTGTGTGTGTGTGTGTGTGCATATTGTGAAAACTACTATAAAATCAGTAATGCAAATACATATATAATACATATAAAACAGCACACTAGAACACATAAAACACATAAAAACATATAAAAACTACGCCTATGCTTAGAAACACCAACATGAATAAATACATAAATAAATACCTATATCCATAAGTATATGTATATAGTCCGCACTTTTCATCTCAGTGTTTTAAGGGTCTGTCCTTCAGGAATGGTTTAATCGAAACCCTGTCATTTAAGCTCTCACCTTTATCTGACTGCATCCTAATTATCCATTTTATTGCTTCCTTGTCTGTGTAGTTTTTAATGTTTCCCAGTCTATTGCTCTTTCTAACCAACTCTAGCACCATGAATTTGAACTTATGACTTAGGTCATGATCCAACACATGTTTAGCCAGTGCATTGGTCTCATCTTCATGATTAATAGCGTAGATATGCTCTCTTAGTCTCTCTCTCAAAGTCCGATTTGTTTTGCCTATATAGAAGCATGTACATTTCATGCAGCTGGCTAAATAAACAAGAACTCTGGACTTGCAGTCAGCATAATGTTTAAAAACATAAGTCCTATTAATATCAGGGTGTACAAAACTATTAGAACCCAGCATATAAGAACACTGATTGCAGTTCCTACATGGAAAAGTGCCTTGTTTGCTTGATGTCACTCTATTCACTTTATTCTCTTCATAGCACAATAACCTTTTCAGGGACTTATTATTGTGATAGCTATATCTAGGTTGGGGACCAACTATAGTTAGAATCTCATCGTTGGTAGTTAAAATAGCCCAGTTTCTACTTATAGTGTGGACTATATACATATACATGTGGATATAGGTATCATGACTGGTATATGTATTTATTTATTTATTCATGTTGGTAATTCTAAGAATATGTATAGTTTGTATATGTTTTTATGTGTTTTATGTGTTCTAGTGTGTTGTTTTTATATGTATCATATATGTATTTGTATTATTGATTTTATAGTAGTTTTCACAATATGCACATGTATATATATATATATTTATATTTTTACCAAGGTTATTTATTGGTTTAACTAGGGAATGGTTTGAATGAAATATGTTTGAATGAAAATATATTTTCTGCCATCTAGTGGCTAATTTTGATATGATTACTTAGGCGTGTGATACTCTACAATGATATTTTGGCGGCCTTTTTGGTATTTAAATGTACAGGAAATGCAATGGTTTTATGTCTGATGAAGGGTTCAGATGCAACCCGAAAGCGCTTACTGTCTTGATTGAGTGTCTTAATAAAAGATTTGGAACTCCCAGAGCCATGGTGGTACTTGGTATACTTTTGAAGATTTATTTTTCTCAAAATGTGACACTAATTTCTGTTGTGTATCATAATCTGTACTAAAAATGGGAAACAAATAATGCAACATGTGATAAGAAAAGTACTGTGCACAAAAATATCTACTAGATAGAAATGTCACAGCAGCTCACAGTACCTCCCCTGTAGCTCAGTCTGATAAGGACTAGGCCTGTGATTCAATTTTGCAAACACACCACAGTTCAAATCCAGGGACCGCCACTAACATGCCAGTCTGGTTATACAGTTGTAAATTGCAATCTGAATAGAAAAAGCAATGTACTGCAACACATATATTTTCCGCACTGGGCACACAGGTAAAGAAATCTGAATAGAAATACAAGTATGATATGTATACCTATGAAAGGTCTACAACTGCTGTGTTATCAGCCCCAGTCCTACAAATAGATGCAAGCTAGACATTCACGCTCTGCAGTCTGGCCAAGACAAGCGCCTCAAGTGTCACTCTGTCCCCAGTTGCCAAGAAACCCGCACACAGAGACTGTCACAGTAGATGTATGTCAAAGGCACAACACACACACTCCTGGACATGAAACTAATATGTGAATCTGAAATATGTGTAGAAACAGCAATGTATTGTGCACACAGTTCATCTGTACAGGGCCCACAGTTAAAGAAATCGGTATAGAAACAGGTATGATATGTATAACTAAAATACGGGTACAATTGCTCTGTTGATATGCACAGCTGATGGTGTGCTGTAGCAGCCCCATGGCCCAGGTAGACTGTAAGTATGGTCATGTTATGTAGAGTAGTGAATAGTAGTGTACTGACAAATATACTTGATAGCAGTTGTCAATTGAATCTGATCCCTTCCCCCACCACTCAAATGATCCAGTCATCACACTGAAACCAACATGGGTATGTTCCTATACAAATCTCTATGGTCGGGACCGTTGTTCCATTTGGTTTATCATTGTTTAAACTGTGTGCATACTAATATTTCCTGTTGAATAATCATTGTTATTGCCTGTCTGACATAACACTAACTGGCATGCTGTTGCAATGCTGAATGCCATTCCATATATGCAAAGGTTCTGTTTGTTATGGCACGGTTATAATTCTACTGTTTTGGGTAAATGGGAGCATCCATGCATGCTATTTTGACTAATGTTGTAAAGTGTTGCGCATGACTAACCAAAATTCATTGTTAATTTCCACACCATAGCACATATGGGAAGGCAGATCCCAGTGGATCTGCCTCTCACACTTCATCTGGTCAAGGCACCGGGTCCCAGCATGTCTGGAACCCAACCCAGACCTCCCTCATCTGCTAGTCCTGCACCAGCCTTGGGTGGAATGGCTGCAGGGGACAGGGCTTGCCCCTCCCCCCTGCAAGTGGGCACGGTGAGGATGTTGTCACCCAGGATGAGGTCTGTGGCATGGTGTGCAGTGTCCTCCAGATGGAGTTGGATGACTGCCTGCACCAGGTGGAGGGCAGGCTGGCATAGCTAGAGGGGCAGGTGGCCCCTCCAGCCCAGCTCCCAACACAGCCACCTTCGGGGCTGTGAAGGAGTAGTGGTGACTGCCATTGGATGGGGACATCAATGCCACTGCTACCATCTGGGGGGCTCATGAGCCTCCAATTCCTAAACACCCTACCCCGTCAAGGTGTTTACCCTCCATGTGTCATACAGTACCCCTGTCTGCTGTGTTGTCTGTCTGCAAATGCAACCTCTCCTACCAAACCTCCCTCACCACACTTATCTATAATCCTTCCTTAATATCCCAATCTCACCTTAAAAAAAAGGGCATCTGTCCCAAAAAATATCATGTCCCATACATAGCTCTGCATTTCGCTGAGAGACATGTACCCATCACACAATCTAACCCTATCAATCATCCGTATTGTATGATGCCCTCACACCTCCCTGTAGGGTGTGAGGCATCAAATTCTAAATTGCTCACATTGAAAGCAGCTGTTGCTGCCAAAGAAATGCAGAGCTATGGTGCTTTCATACACCCACCCTGCACATCCCTACCTGTTTCTCCCCCTGCTTGGCCCAATTTCACCACTTTCCTATCTCCCTTTTTCTCTTTTCTTTATTTGAAATTAGCACAGGTTTAAGCGGCCGTAACTGGACGTAAACAAAGCTGAGCTCACATAAGCATCTCTTAGCTCCACGCAAATCCACTTACAAATGCTTTAAAGTGCCTTAATTGCTCTGTCTCCAGCAGCCCCTGTTCTGCCCAGCAACAAAGTAATCAATCCTTGCAAGTTTCAAACACAGGACTCTGCACACTACAGCCAACATGATTTACCACAAAGCCATTTGAGATAAAAAGGAAATCGATGTTTTTTCAAACATATCATGCAGCACAGTCATTCAACAGTAGGGAAAATGTATTTATATATGTAGATGTATGTATATATATATATATATATATATATATATATATATATATATATATACATGTATTTTTGTGTTTACGATCTGGATTTGGGATCCCATACCGCTCACTTCACAAAGGCAAGCACCTTAACATGGAATTTGAGCTACTATAAAAAGAGCTGCAGTGCTAACCTTTCCATCTGCAGAGCGCAGAATACACAAGTCCGTTGTTATCTATTTTTTGCTATGGTCTTTTTAAACACAAAACTACTTCCTGAAAATGTTGCTGTATTCAAAGGAAAATCACAAGAGTATTAATACCAGTGTTATCCTTTCAACAATTTCAACATCATCAGTGGAAGC